>NC_056751.1:227479757-227659757 GCF_019279795.1 Protopterus annectens | reverse complement strand
ATGGCATGGGTAGCTGAGTGGTTCAAATTTCAGATGTGTGAGTTGCATTGGAGGGGGGTTAGAATGTTTTTGCATGTGTTATTGAATTTGGGTTAGGCTCTGGAATAGGTGAGGGATAAGTGTTGTATGTTTGTATATGAGTGCATGAATTTTAGCTTTAGGGGAAATGTTAGGTAAGGAGATAGATGTAATGTTGTTAGTGTGTGATTTTGGGTGTTTGCATGTCCAAATATGTCTTATATAGTTATAGTGTTATAGGAAGGTTTTTTATTAAGGTGAGTTGTTGGGTTAGGGTTTGAGGAAGGGGCAGCGTTAGGGTTAGCACCCATTATTAAGTGTCTAATAGATTAGACATTAGAGTTCCCTCAGAACTGTATGCTTTACCTCCTTCTCTTTTTCATCTATTTGACTGATGTAAAGACACATATCCAAGGTTTGTGGTTGACTAAATTTGTGGGTGACTGCAAACTGGGTGCCATTGTTTCTTCTCTACAGACATTTACATTCTCCAAAAAGGGCTAAATAGTGCCAGGATCTGGTGTTCTCTCCATGACCTCAGTCTTAATTCAAAAAGGAAGGATAGCCATATTTGAGAAATAAGATTTTCCCACTGATTATTACACAAGTGGGACCTCATGTAATGTCTATGCAGACTTTAGAGGTCTAGGGACTTTCATCAACAATGAACTTTCCTTTAATCATCAAGTATCAGTTACACACACACAAAAAAATACAAGCAAACAAAAAAAAAAAAAAAAAAAAACAACAAACTTTTTTCATTTCTCAGTTAGTTATCAAAGGCATAGTCTCAAAATCCAAAAGAGAACTTCATTGAAAATAATGAAATGATTGTTTATCTTACCAAACAAATATCTCAGTTTAAAGGACCTCAACATTTCCTAACCAATAGAGTCAAAGAGTTGCACTACCATAGGTATTCAGATATAACTGAAAATCTTACCTTTTTCTATCTTGTAAAGAATCCTACAAAGAGAGCTCTGTCTTGTGGTATGGGCTATGTAAAACCCCATTCCACCTCAGAAGCACAGATAATGTTAGAAACATTTGTTACAAAACTCTTAGTTTATCTTATAACATAAATATGACTTCTTGCTGGAATTGCCTCCTTAACCAAAGGATTCCTTATTTGTGTAACAAGCGTCCTTCCCTTGTATGTTAAACAGTGTAACACTGTGGCCTCCTTCATGTTAAGTATGGGCGATTACATGAGATCAAGTAAATGTACTCCAATGATTTGTAGTAATGGCCTTCATGAAGAAGGGAGATAAACCTGTCAATGATACCTCCTTGGGTCATTGAAAGAAAAATATATGGTTGTTCATATTGACTGTCTAGTACTAACCTATGAGTCCATGAATGTATGACATGTAATGTCTTATGAAAAAGACAGAATATTAAGTGAAGTGCTAAAATCTGGTGCCATCATTTTGTGTATTAATTTCAATCACAGTACGTTGCTAGAACTTGTGACACGTTCCATGCCAGTGGGGTGTAATATTGACTGAGTTAGGTTACTACATGCAAGTAGATATTAGGCACCAATGAAGTAAGGCTTCTGGGTCTCAAGTAACGTCAACTATGTATTCCTTGGCTAATGTTTCTAATGGATGGCATAATGGCCACAAAAAGGTCACTAACACAGTAATGGTGCCAGATCACAGAGTCAAGGTAGGTAGCAAATATAGCTGATTTATCTCAGAACATTTTGTGAGATATTATATAAAGTCTTAAAGAATTAATAGTGAATAGCATAATACTTGACAAAATACAGCAAAGAGCATTAGAAAACACAAAGATACTTTTTATGAAAGAAAACATAATGATATATTAGAGGAATACTTCCAGAAAATAGTACTATGTTGAACTTATCCAAAGGTTCAGGCTTAAGCCATGATTCTGCTGTTATATGCTCACACTATATTCTGTATGCAGTGGATTCTATATCAACTCTACAGGAGCGTGCTGGGCTTTAGATTGGTTATGCTGTAGGCATATGTATAATTGCAAGATAAATATCTTTCTTTTTTAAACATCTTTACTAAATTATCACTTAAGACATAGACAAACATACATTTATATAAAAGAAAACATACCATGTTAACATGTTCACAGTTGCAAACATTATACACCACATATATTTTTATACAACTATCATCAAACCAACAACACATAAATCAATCAATTCCTGCCTTCCCTTAAACCTCATTCCTCCTATAAAAACACTATTCTGCATGTACTGTTACCACAATTTTCATTTTTTTCCGAAATTTGCTCATTGCCATTTCTTAAAATCTCATTTCCAGTTTTTTTTATCTATGCTACTTACTACTTCACATACAGTTGGTTTAGACTTTGGTTTCCATTTTCTAGAACTAAACTTAACAAGGCATTACTATGTCTAGGCAATTAAGAACATGCATCCATTCTCAGAAAAATAATGCCCTTAGTTACATCCATTTGCCCACCTAATATTTCTGGCAGAATATTCTTTATACAATTTTTAAAGTTTGCCAACTCATTATACTCACAGAACATATGTTCCCAGTTACATCTTTCTTGCCCATCATACCTCCAACATTTGCCATCTACCTGAGGAAAAATTCTTTGGAGTCTGCTTGGGGGGGAAAGTACCTTTGCAAACACTGTGAAGCAAAAATCCTAACGCTTCTAGACTTTATTGCATATTTGGGAGTCATACATATGTCCTACCATTATTTCCTTGTGAATTGCTTTTACAATCTTTCTTCTCAGTCTTTTCGTACTTCCTCTGGTTGATTCCTATAGTTATTAGGCAATATTTTATATGCCCTACTAAGTATCTCTTTTTTAACACCAGCTTCTCTTTAGATTCAACTAAAAACTCTTCCAGAGCAGGTCTTTCACTTAGGATTCTCCTAGCCCTTTCTCTTTGTCTATACTCTGATACCAATCACTGATATGAAGGCAGTCTCTAGCCTGCAGTCCAAATGTCTTCTTGGCCTCTTCTCACTCTGTTACCTCTCTCTCTCTCTCTCTCTCTCTCTCTCTCTCTCTCTCTCTCCCTTTGTCTCTATCTTGTTCTTTGCTTCCAATACCTTGGTTCCTTTGACAGTTTTTTTCCAGTAAATGCCAGTTCCGTCTAGTCTATACTCTGTATCCCTAATTGCAGTAATCCCTATCAGCAGAATCTCTTTCTTCATTCTGCTGCTGGCTTAGATCTTAGAATACTTTCTGCTACTTTATAACTATAATATTCTGTATGGCTGTTGTTATTTTCCTTAAGGATATGCATCCAAAATCCCACTCTCTCTTTGTTTCTTTAATTTCCCACCTGCTTTATCATCATCCCTTTCCACTTTGAATTATAGCTATCTGCTTGTGTTATGCATATGAGCCTTAACTGTGTAGCTCTGAATTATCCCTTCAAATCAAGTAATCTTAAACCACCTTGTTCTATTGGATGGATCAACTTATGCAACTTAACCCTTGCTCTCTTCCCCTTCCAGATAAAATACTTCAACTCTTGATTAATTACTGTCCACCACTTCTCCTCTGGTTGATAGGAATATATCTGACCTGTATATAAACCTAAAGGGACTCAAAACATTTTAACTGTATTATGCTATCCATATACATAAGCAAGAGCTTCCAGTTTCTCAGTTTTTATATATTTTTAGTGTCTTTCCATATATCCTTAGCTGCCATAACAGAATCTTTTTAACTTATACTCCTAAATACTTCATTTTATCATGTTTCCATGAATATGGGTATCGTTGAACCAATTTATGCAAGGTTACATACTTTACAGCTCTAGCCTTCATTTTGTCTTCATTAATTTTATATCCTGAAAAGACATGAAACTGTCTCCGAATGTTCCACAACACTGAGATGCACTTTTATGAGTTTGTCAGGTGCAAAATAACAGCATCTGCAAATAAGGCCAACATTTCTTGATTACATTACCAATTATATCCTTGAATTTCTGAGTCCCTTATTTTCCTTGCCAGTGTTTCTAAATATAATGCAAATAACAAAGGGTGTAGAGGACACCCCTGCCTAGTTCCTCTGTTTAGACACAACATTTTAGAGAAGAACCCTACCATTTTATTTGATTCCTTATATACTCTCTTAATTTACCATGTTATTGTATCAGGAGATCCAAATGCTTCCATTGTGCTACTTAAAATATACTGGCTTATCCACTGAATATGTTGTATGCATCAAGCCCAACAAAGATCAGTGGCATTTCCTTATATTCCACTTCACTCTAGATCATCATTGTTCTATTAATGTTGTCAGATATTTTCTTCCCCTCCACAAAACCACATTGGTCCATATCTATTAATTTTGGCAACACATTCATCATACCTTTAGCCATTATAGATATAAACATTTTATAATTAAGGTTTAAAACTGAAATGGGCCTGTATGACACTGGGACTTTTTTTTTTTTTTTTGCCATTTTTAGGTATTGCCGTCACAATAGCTTCCTTCCAAGATGTTGGAGCTTCACCTTCTTTTAAACTACTGTTAAACAAGACCTTCTAGATCTTAATAATTTTCTTCACTCCTAGATTCTTAACTTCTAGCTTCTAAACTTCTACAAGAATACCTTCTATTCCTGGAGACTTTCTATCAGATTAATCATACAACACCATTTTTATCCCATCTCCCATTTTCTTAACTGTTAATTGTTGAGTCTCATCTAACTCTAACCTTGGCATACACAAGTCTTCCATAAATATTCCCATTTGTGCTTTTTCTTTATTTCCACATTCCAATGATTTATGCAAATTTACATAACATTTCTGAAATATTTCTAATACATCTACAGGATCTTTGGTTATTTTACTTGTTATAAGCTCCTTAAGTTTAGAATCAACTCTTCCTACTTTCTGTTGTCCAAATTGTTGTGGTAAATGTTTTTGTTCTCTGGAGTTATAATCAAAAAACAATTGCTTAACAGGAGTCTTTCTAAACTCTGAATATTATCCATATACTCCCTTTTCTCTTTAGTGCTCTGTATTTTCACCTCTTCTTGTTCTATAAAATTCCCCTTATCCTGCAATACTTCTTTGTCAGTCCCTCTAAATAATTCTTGTACTTCTTAACCATATCTCTTTTCCTTTATTTCTACCCTATTTTTAAACTCCACATTCATTGTATCCCACTCACTAGCTATAACTTCTGAAGAAATTTCTATTTTCCTTAATAACTCTTGAATAATTTCCACTACCCATTCCTTAAATTCCTCTCTTTTTACCAGGTAGGTATGGAAGCGCCAGTGTTTCATTTGTACTTCATTACCCTACATTTTTATCTTAGTTGTTGTTGGCACATGATCTGAAGCAGTTGGATGTGTACTGAAGTTTTAAACAAAATGCCATATTCCTGTGAAATATAATTTATATCTAGTCTAATTCAGTTATTATAGCTTGAAGAATAATATGTAAATTCTCTCAGAATTCCTACTACTGAATTCACAACTTCCATACCAAATATTTTCATAAATTTCTTCAGAAATGTACTGTCTTCTGTTATATTTTTCTTTCTAAATCCCTTAGATACGTCCTTACTGCTGTAAATCAAATTCCATTCACCACCTAAAAATAATATTCCCTGCTGAAAGCTGATTATTTCTCCCCAAATTTTCTTAAGCTCCATAACTGCTGTGTTATGTGGAATATAAATACATGCCAACATTATCCTCCTCCCTTGCTAGTAGCCCCTTACTACCGCAAATCTATTATTACTATCATTTTTCCTCTTCTGTCACTATTGGCACTCTTCTAGCAATTAGAATCAATATACTTCTTTTCCTTTGTTGCTGATACTCTGGTGAATATCTCTCCTGAAATCCTTTCTTTATCAAATTCACATTTTTTTTCCAAGTGTATCTCCTGTAGCATTACTATTTGCACTCTGCAGTTTTTAATATAATTCTATACTCTTTCTATTTTGTCTATAAGTGTGAGGCTATTCATATTCCAAAATAATAATATGTTTAGTGTAGCCATTACGATAAGAAGTTATTATTCCCACCTATTATATATGACAGCTTTTTTAAATGTCAGTTTCCAGCTTTTATGATACATGCACTAAATAAAGTTTGGCAGGTTATTTTTTACAGTTGGTTCTTCTTATCTCAGTTTAACCTCTGTCACATTTTTGAGACTTTTTGTTTTAATGAAAACCTTCAAACAAAAACTAAACACACTCCAGAAGACCCCCATAACCTATTAACTTAAAACAAACACATAAAACTATGTACATCTTCAATTAATGAAGTTTAACCGTCTTGATAAGAACAATTGTCCCAAACTGACAGCTGCATACACTGACAAAACCTAAACTAAAATTAAAGTTATAATGGTAAATTGCATATTACAGCCTGTGCTTCTACTTACACTAATTTCTCTTTGTTCTTGTTTTATCTTTATTCCTCTCCCACATGCAAAAACAACTTGTATGTTTTCAGAAAACATTAACTTTTAGCTTAAGAAAAAGTGCACTGGCTATCTTTAAATAAAACTAATTATATACTGTTCTAGTAAAAAACTGCGGTGGTGGTGCTGCGGTAGCATTGTCACCTCACAGTTAGACGTTGTCCGTTCGATTCTCAGTTAGAGCGACTTCTGTGTAGCGACATGCGTGAATGGGCGTTCCTTCGTTGAAGGTTGTGCGTTAGGTCCGGCAAGCCAGTACGTAAAAATCTACTGCTAATCATTAGCGGACCGGAGTTCCGCTGTGGTGACCCCTAACCGGGAAAAGCCGAAAGACACAACAACATACACTGTTCTAGTAAATGTATTCCAGTATTTAGTTACTAGAAAAGCTGCTATCTCTTATTAACTTCCAATAATTTCAAACTATATTTTTTACTGAACTGATTGCCCTTTTACGTTTTAACTGCATGTTTTTTGCAGTAAACAATGGCCTGAGTTCTTGATTTTTGCCTTCACTTTGTCAGCTTGTTTCCATGGAAACATAAGATTAAAATGTAGAGCTGCATTCAGCTCCAGATTTTTCAACCTGGACTGAATATTTATTTGTGTAAAGAAAACTATTTATTGCATTGTGGTCTCTCATTTAAAACCACTTGCCTTCACAAACACATTTATCATTATATTAAGCCAAGGACATTGATCCAGATATTTATCTATGCAAAAGTAAAAGAAAATATTTAAATTCTACATATATTATAATCAATACACTTTTACACCCCATCCCCACCACAGCAGCACAAGATTATAACCTATTGACTTAAAGTTGCTTTTATCCTTCCTTTCTCCTCTGTTTACATTGCACTGCCTACATTTCTTAAAACTAAAAAGGAGAGAAGAAAAAGAGTACCTGTTTAGTATCTTTATCACATACAACAATCACTGAACATACTTTACTATATCACATGTAATTTATATCCTAAAAGGTTTTATACAAATACCGTTAAGATCAAAAATTATTTTACTTACAGTTACTTGTTCCCTCTTTCTCCCTCTTTTTGTTCCCATTTATTGCCTTTCCAAACACTGATGACATGAAGTGGGGCATATGTCTATGGGTCCTCCAACAAGTTTAACAAAGTCAACAAAAATCCAACCTGTCTCAGACACTTTTTCTTGTTAATTCATATTTCACAAATGTGATTGATGCTATATAGTCTTGTATTTATTCACTAAAGTCAGTTTTGTGGTCTTCTTCCAGTTTATCTCCTGTTATAGCATTGGTATTTCAAGCAATGTTGGGACATCAGCTTACAGAAATATTCTCTGAGTAGTGTGTGTGAACAATCTTTTATGCGAATGCCAGTGACTGAAAACATGAATATAAAGCTGCATGGAAATACAATGCCTGGCTAAAAGAGCATCAGCCAAGATAAGATAGTACTTATGAAGAATTCATCTCTCTATCAAGGCATAATTATTAATATAAATAAATATTTATACTGAAAATAATTCCTCTAATAATCAAATGTCAGACAACAAATGCAAACTAGCTATAAGACTTCCCAGTGGTTTTTAGAATTGTTAGCTCAGCCACTTGTCAGGAAAAAATAGAATGGAAAGGTCACAGCAGCCTGAAACAAGGGTCACACACTGACACGCACTGATGTATTGTAACAGCAGGAATGGCTCTTCTATTAGAAGTTGTATAAAACATGTATTAGTCAGAACTTTCCTATTTCTATCAAACATTCCTAAACTATATGTGTAGAGAATGCAAATAATGTAAAATACATGATTTGTAAAATGTACATATATGACATAAACATCAAAGAATCAGGAAGTGTATATTCTATTTCACACATTATCTATAGAATGAATGACAAGAGCAGATGTTGTGCCTAGCATATACATGCTGCAAATCTGCAGACTTTATATGAAGTTTTTATTAAGCTTTTGTATTGTACTACTTTGTAAGTTGCAAACTTTCATTAGTTCTGAATTATTCAACGACAGTAATAATGTAAATATGAACTGTAGCTTTAACAATAATAAATAGTCTTTCTCATTAGAAATGTTGTGAGTGTTATTAACAATAATAAATAGTCTTTCTCATTAGAAATGTTGTGATAAACAATTAAGCAGTAAGAACATATGATGATAAAGCAAGCTGAAGAAAGGAATGCTGACTCTGTACTTGTCACTAAAAAGGGAAGAATAAACCTGTTATAGTAGTAACTTTTAAAATAGTCTGCTCACAAGCAATTTTAAATAGATGTATGACCTGATTTGGACACAGTGTACGTCTAAAGAGGCAGGGCTGTATCTGTCAAGATTGTATAAAAACTCCGTCCTCATCTGTAATCTTTGTCAGTCAGTTAAATCAGCCAAACTAGCTAGTCAATGAATAATGAAGACTGTACTGACCCTGGGATGCCTTGCTTTGCTGATCATTTATTTTTCTTGTGCTTCTGACTGCTTGTATTTTTTCCTCATAGCTGCAGTGTTTGTAGATACATTTACAGTTTGGTGCTGAAACCCGGGAGGAAGAGAAGCAGAAAGTGCAGAGGTTGGAAAGTTGAAGTAAAGTTGAAATATTGCAGAAAGGTCTTGGCTTTTAAAAGTCATCAGATGAAGGAAGAACCAGAATCCTTAAGGTTGGATCAGTTCTCTTCCATGGAGTCTCATCTACAGGAACAGTAGGTAGAATTAAAAGCTGCACAGCTAAATTTCCCAGAGGGATTTCCACATTGCCAAAGTAAGGTGAGACTCTAGTCTTTCTGTTGTTTGTAGAATGCACTAAAGCTTTGTTCTCCTATAGTTACATGTGTAGTCTGTAATTTATGAGGCATGCAGTTAAAGGAATCTGCATGGTAATTCGATTTTTAAATGTGGTAGGGCTAAGGCATCACAGATGTTACTGCAACCAGAAAACATTAGATCTGAGAAACTGAATTTGAAAAGTAATAGCATTATAGATTTAAACCAGGATTTTATACCAGAAAAACTACCTGTAACCAGATCTAGAAACAGATATTTATTAAGATTTATGAAACCATATCAAGAAAAGAAGTCTCAAAAATGTTTTTTAGCGTTACTGAGGAAATGTCTCAGGAAAAATCTGACAGTTTTGTTTCATTCTCTGAAGGAAGGCAGATAGATTCTAAAAATATCTCAGAGAAAGCTAAGGCATCAAGGTTAATTTTATCTCCTAAATTTCTCAGATTTGAAGAAGTTATAAACCAAGTAGATAGTAAAGGTAGTGAGAATTTACAAACAGGAGATCCACAATTTTTTTAGATATTATTCATGAATGGGTCAGTCAGAAGCAACAAAAGTTAAGAGAAAAAGAGGTACCTGAAGGATGGAAAAAGAGAAGTCCTGTTTATAAACTGCCTTCTTTAATTTATGAATTTACAGAGTGGGGAAAACCAAATCAAAATAAAAGAGATTTTATTAAGAAAACATTTATTCCAGCTCTTTTACAACAGGTTTTTTGTGCACATTAGAACAACACAAAACTATAGAAGCTTTGTCAAAAAGATGTTCACATTTACAGGAAAGCATAGAAGAATCAGACAGACAGGTAAGAGAGACAGCAGATGAACTAAAAGCTTTACATAAAGAAATTAAAGAAATAATAACAATATAAAGAGACACTTAATCAAATAGAACAGTTAGAAGAAGGCATGAACGAATGGAAAGAACAAATAGCTAATTTAGAAAAAGAAGTGGAATTTAGATATCATAAAATAGAAGCATTAAAAACAGCTTTGCAAGAAGCTATTAGACTAAGAACACAGCTTGGACAAAAAGTTGATGGTGAGGGGGAAGAAGCAAGGAAGCCCCTTTTAGAAGGAATAAAAGGAGTATGGCAAATAACCTCTGTATGGGGATATCAGCTGCCAGAACCAGACTGGGATAAGTTAACAGAAATACCTCTCAAATCCAGTTCCCAGTGTAATAGTGCCACAACATCATCTAGCTATACTTTATCAGTGACTCCTACTGCTCCAATATGGGAACATAATACTGAAATTAAGTCAATGTGTCCAGTTACACAGGCATTCGATAGTAGTGGATCTACTTACAGATCATTAACCCCTCAAGAATTACAGGCAGCATTAACATATTTGGGGGGAATGGGACCCCTATAAAGAACCCTGGACTGCAAGAAGGGAAAAACTTGAGCAAGGACAAAGAATATTTGGATGGTCCAGAGAAGACCTATGTTCTCTAACTATTGCAATGATGCCAATTGGGAAAAAAGTTATTTAAAAAATCTGAGAAGATAAGGCCAATTGGAATGACATTCAAGAATTTCTACAGGATATGTCACCTCATCCTAGAGTTGACTGGGGAAAAATAAATGAAATAAAGTTAGGAGAGAGAGGAGCTTTAGATGAATATATTCACAGAAAATGGGGTGTTTACAGATTGTATAGTGGACAGGAAAAGCCTGAAATGGATAACCCAGCCTTTCTAGGAACAGTGTTAGAAGGATTACCAATTTGGTTGAAAAGGGCTGTCTTAGAAGGGGTCAACCTTGTACATATGATGATTTATATAAAGCTTTGTTATCACTTTGGGAAATGAGGAAATAATTAACAGATAAACCAAAAGAAGTCAAAACAGTATATGCTAATGAAGGGGAAGTAAATCAAACCTGTAATAAAACAAAGTACAAGGTAAAATGCCAGAATTGTAAGAAAGAAGGACATTTAGCCAAGGATTGCTGGTCATGAGGTGGGGGTCGAGCTGGACGAGGACCTAGTCATAACAGAAAACAGGAAGAAAAAAGAAAATAAATAGAGATGAAGTTTCTCAAGCTCTTCTGGAAAGATTGGAAAATCTTGAAAAGAAGATGGCAAATTCTTTCTTATCCAGTTAGGAATTTGGGTTCCTCAGTGGCCACCCTAAAAACAGCTCTGATGGCAGGCCATGTGCTCACATTTGGGTAGGAGGTCACTTAGATACGTATTTAATAGATACAGGGGCTGCAGTTAATATTATTACAAGAACATTCCCAGGAACAAAAAAATAGACATTTGCAAGGATTGGGAGGAAAAATCTCTCAAGCTCAAGTAAGTCTCCCTATAGACAAAGATAGGGGTAGACACCTTCCAGCATGCATGGGTATCAGGTCCTCATCTATAAAACATAATTGGAAATAATATCTTAAAACAAAGAGGTTACATTATAGATTTGTGTAACAGAGAATTGATTAAGGGACCATTAAATGAAGTATTAGTCATCTCTGAAACAAAAACCCTGGACAGTATGAGTTAGTTGAGTTATTAAAAACACCATAGCAAGAGTTGGCTCAGCTATTTTATTGCTATCAGGATATTTTTGCTAAACATAGGAATGATTATGGACAAGTCCCTGAATTTATTCTTAAAGTAAGAGGCAGCCCCAAGAAACCTATAAAACAATATCCAGTAAAGAAAGAGACAGAACAGGCAATACTGAATACTGTGAAAGCTTTAGAAGCTCAAGGGGTAGTGAGGAAAAGTTAATTCACCAGCTAACAGTCCATACTGGCCTGTACAGAAGCCAGATGGAAGTTATCGTCTTACTGTTGATTACAGAGAACTTAATAAGGTGATACCTCATTCTTTGCCAATAGTAGGAAGCATGCCTGATCTTATTGCTCAGATTCAGGAAAAAAATGAAAGTTTTCTCCACATTAGATGCGAGTAATGGTTTCTGGAGTATTACTCTAGATAAAGATTCACAATGGAAATTTGCTTTTACTGTAGAAGGCCAACAGTATACTTGGACAAGAATGTCTCAGGGCTTTCATAATGCTCCAACAGTTTTTTCATCATGTAATGCAGGAAATACTAAAACCAATAGACTGTAGACCTTATATTATTCAATACATGGATGACATACTTGTAGGAACAGAAACTGAAAAGCAGCACTTAAATGCATTAGCAGAAATTTTCCAAGCAATAAGACAATCAGGATTAAAACTGAATCCTAAAAAGAGTCAATTTATGAACGATTATGTTACTTTCTTGGGTGTCACGGTATCAGCAGGACAAAGAAGCATTAGTAAAGACAAAAAACAACTCATCTGACAGTTACCAATTCCAGTTACTGTCACAGGGTTAAGGCAAACCCTAGAAATATTTGGATTCTCAAGGGAATGAATACCAGATTATACAGGAAAAGCAAAACCTTTGACTAATATGCTTAAAGGAAACAAAAAGGGAGATGAACTTCTCAATTGGAATGATGAGTCACTAGCAGCTTTCTCTAAGGTCAAGGAAGAACTCATTTCTGCACCTGCTTTGGGTGTCCAAGAAAGAGATAAAGAGTTCATCATACAGTTTGGACACAATGGTCTAACTATGATGGCCATAGTGTTACAAAAAAGAGGATCTCAATATCAGGTTTTGGGTTATTATTTCCGAGCTATGAGTCCAGTTAAGAAAGGAATGAGAGAATGTGAGAAGCAAGCCATCTTAGCAGAATGGTGTACTGAAGTAACATGCCATATGATTCAAGGTGCTCCAATTGTGCTACAGACCAAACATACTCCAGTGAAATACATGTTAGAAGGAACTCCAAAGGGTATGAATAATGCATGACTTGGTAGAATCACTGCAAGTCTTGCAAGTCAGGAAGGAGGAATCAGAGTAGAAATCCCTTGGATTAAGTTTTTACCAGAACTGTTTAATTGCCAAGGGGAAGCTCATGAATGTCCTGACTTGGATAATGAAAAAGAACACTTAATGGTGGGCACCCAAACTATTGAAGGAGCATCAGAATTGTATACAGATGGATCCAGATTCTGGAGCTCTGAAAGAGGGTGATTTTTGACAGGATGGGCAATATACAATGCAGAGACCAAAGAAAACAAGAAGGGTAGTCTCCCAGGGGGATGCTCAGCACAAAGAGCCAAACTAGAAGCAGTTAAACAAGCCTTGTTATTGCCCAGACCTGTAAACATTTATACAGACAGTTAATATGTAGTCCAAGTCTTAACATCATCTTTTCCCATTTGGGCAAGGAGAGGTTTGATTACAGCTGATGGTAAACCAATCAGTCATCAGGAAGTGTTGACAGAAATTTGGAGTTTGATAAAAGATGACAATCCTTCTACAGTGAGTATAAATAAGGTCAAAGCTCACACCAAAAATGAGGTACACAGTCAGGCTAATAAAATAGTAGATCAGCTAGCAAAAGAAGGGGCCCTTGACTCCAAAGAAACTTATCCAATACAAAATGTTCCTCAATACTGGACATGGGAAACAAATGACATGGAAGAAAAACAAATAAGAGAAATGGTGCAAAGTATTTTGAATAAGTGCCAAATACAAATGGACTTACCTCTAAATCCTTCACCTTTACATTGTACAGCTTACTTTTGTAGAGATCAGTGTACAGAGTATGAACATAGAGTGGAAAGTGAGGTAGGTAAAATTACCCAGATCCAGTGTGATGGGATTATCATAACACCTACTGCATGTGGATTAACAGTGACAAGAACAGATTAAATGAACCTGTTATGGGGTCCTGAATTTGAACAAGGTGCTCATATGATCTTAAATGCAAAAACAAACAAAGATAATCAACTGTTAGGAATCTTGGCAAAAATTCTAAGAGAACAGCCAGACATCATTAAGAAAGAGAAAATAGAAGCATTTGAAATAATACAAGGAAGTGAATGGAAATGGGTTAGATTTCCAGAACCGTGGTCAGTACCAGGATAATTCAAAAAAGGTCCTTTACACAGGGTATAAACAATTGAGCCTGAAAAAGGAACAATGTTGTTAACTTATTATCATAATTTCCTAGGTCATCTAGGAAGGGAAAGACTACAACAAATTGTTAGTTCTAGATTTAAAACGGAAGGAATGACAACAGACATCCAAAATCATGTAGATAGATGTGTCACATGTGCCATGCACAATGTGGGAAAATGAAATAGGAGAAAACAATATAGACTCCCACAAGCATTGGGACCCTGGCAAATGGTACAAATAGATTTTGTAGGACCTCTGCCAACAAAACCAGGAGAGTTTCATTTCTTACTTACTTTGATAGATGAATATACTGGATGGGTGGAAGCTCATCCAACAAAAAAGAAAGATGCAAACTCAGTAGTTAGAATAATAAGTGAAAGGATCTTTCCAACATGGGGAGTGCCCCGAGAAATACATAGTGATCAAGGGACTCACTTTACTGGAAAATTGACAAAACAAATGTGTAAAACTTGGGGGATCAAGCAAAGGTTTCATACTTCTTACCATCCTCAGAGTTCTGGAAAAGTCAAAAGAGCTAATAGAACTCTGATGGAAGGATTAAAAAAAATTATTTCTGAGTACGGGAATCATTGGGTAAAACATTTACCCAACACTTTGATTAAGATGCAAAATTCTCCTCAGGGATGTGGGTTAACTCCACATAAACTAATGACGGGTCGACCTATGAATTTACAAGCAGGAGAAATCCCTTATGGGATACCATTAGAAGAAACAAAATTGTGGGACCAGCTTCAAGACCAAATCAGTTGGGCAAAAGGGAGAGTCTGGGAAACTGGACAAGCCCATAATCTAGAACTGTGTAAACAGAATGAGATTTGGGAATCGATGGAGGTACAATTAGAACAAGGAGATCTTGTAATGGTCCACCAGTTTGGAAACACAAGTAAATGGGATTCACAATGGATAGGACCCTACATTGTTACTAAAGTGGGGTTAGTGGCTGTACAAATCCAGCCATATAAAAATCAGCCACCAAAATATGGCTGGATTCATAAAGATCATGTTAAAAGATTAAAATGGAAGGGAGAAAATTGAATAACTTATAAATGTAATAACTGATATGAAGGGATACAATATCAGATACAACTAATAAGAACACAAATCTTTTCTTTTCCAGAAAATATAGAATCATGAAAACCCCGATATTAATTGTGATCCTGACAAGTTTTACTCATCCACACAAGGAAAGATAAACTTCAATACCTTTACTAAATCACTGCAAATGTACTCAGAAACCTTGAAAGCTAAACAATGTTGGATCTGTGCTGAGATACCACAAGATGCAAACAGTGGAATGCCATTACGACCTATTCCATTGACCCTTCGGGAAATGTTGAACCTCACAAATCAAGACTGGGTTCCAATAAATAACTCTTTCCCAAGGACACATCCTTTCTTGAGACTTGTCCATACAAATGTGACTGCTGATGCTTGTTTACAAGGAGAAGGAACACGTAATCACCCATTTCTTGGCAAAAGTCCTTGTAGTATTATTTTTGCTACCCAAAATGCCAGTGAACAATGTTTTGAGCATTTTAGTAATGAAACTTGCTGGACATTTAAAAAAGCTAGAACTAAACATTGGGTTACAACATGGATGGTTCCAGTTCAAACAGGCATATATTACATATGTGGTAATAAAGCCTTCAAATGGCTTCCTGAGAACTGGACTAGATTGTGTTATTTGGGACATGTAATTCCATCCATTAGACCTACTACAACATTACCTGATTCTAATATTAGAAATGTTAGATTAAAAAGACATATTAACATAGAAAAAATGGATGTAGGAGATGATGTCCTTACAGGAGCAGCAATTTTTTCCATTCTATGGAGCAGGGAAAGCTATTTGGGAAATTAGAAAATTGGCAGGATTATTGGAGGAATTAAGTAAGGCTACATTTGAAGCAATAGAAGAAGTTACTTTAGAAATGACTGCCATGAGAACTATGGTCTTACAAAACCGCATGGCATTAGATTTTGTTCTTGCTAGTAAAGAAGGTACATGTGCATTAATAGGAGATGAATGTTGTACTTATATTCCTGATAATGAACCTGAAATCAGGAGTCACCTCAAGCTAATTGAGGAAGTTGCTCAAAAAGCACAAATAGAAAAAGAAACATGGTTATCTTGGCTGAGTGGTTCTATCAGCAGCTGGGGAGGAAAAATAATGCAACTTATACTGGTCATAATTGGCATTTTAGGATGTATAAGCCTAGTAACTGTTGTTATCAAGTGTGGAATTGAATGTGTAAGATGGCAAGCAGTACAGGTTTTGACAGTGGACCAAATGCATCAGGTTCAAGACATTGTGGTATTTATGAAGTACTCTGAACCAATGAAGCTTGATAATATGCACTAAATGAAATCAACAAACATGAGTTCTCATGTCTTTTCAGGGGGAACTGTTATAGCATCGGGATCTCAAGCAATGTTGGGA
The DNA here is from genome assembly GCF_019279795.1 of Protopterus annectens. Lineage (NCBI taxonomy): Eukaryota > Metazoa > Chordata > Ceratodontiformes > Protopteridae > Protopterus > Protopterus annectens. The sequence goes on along the minus strand of NC_056751.1, from coordinate 227,643,095 downwards.
CACCAGATTACAGAAATCTTCTCTGAGCAGCATGTGTGAACAATCTTTTATGTGAATGCCAGTGACTGAAAACATGAAAACAAAGCTGCATGGCAATACAATACCTGGCTAAAAGAGCATCAGCCAATATAAGATAGTGCTTATGAATAATTCCTCTGTCTATCAAGGCATAATTATTAATATAAATAAATATTTATACTGAAAACAATTCCTCTAATAATCAAATGTCAGACAACAGATGCAAACTAGCTATAAGACTTCGCAGTGGTTTTTAGAATTGTTAGCTCTGCCACTTGTCAGGAAAAAATAGAATGGAAAGGTCACAGCAGTCTGTAACAAGGGTCACACACTGATGTTTTGTAACAGCAAGAATGGCTCTTCTATTAGAAGTTGTATAAAACATGTATTAGCCAGTACTTTCCTATTTATATCAAACATTCCTAAACTATATGTGTAAAGAATGCAAATAATGTAAAATACATGATTTGTAAAATGTACATATATGCCATAAAAGGCAAAGAATCAGAAAATGTATATTCTATTTCACGCATTATCTGTAGAATGGATGACAGCAGCAGGTGTTGTGCCTTGCATATACATGCTGCAAAGCTGCAGACTTTATATGAAGTTTTTATTAAGCTTTTGAATTGTACTACTTTTGTAAGTTGCAAACTTTCATTAGTTCTGAATTATTCAACAACAGTAATAATGTAAATATGAACTGCAGCTGTAACAATAATAAATAGTCTTTCTCATTAGAAATGTTGTGATAGACAATTAAGCAATAAGAACATATGATGAAAAAGCATGCTGAAGAAAGGAATGTTGACTCTGTACTTGTCACTAAAAAGGGAAGAAGAAACCTGTTATAGTAGTAAGTTTTAAAATAGTCTGCTCACAAGCAATTTTAAGTAGATGTTTGACCTAATTTGGACACAGTGTATGTCTAAAGAGGCAGGGCTGTATCTGTCAAGATTGTATAAAAACCCTGCCCTCATTTGTAATCTTTGTCAGTCAGTTAAATCAGCCAAACTAGCGAGTCAAGGAATAATAAAGACTGTAGTGACCCTGGGATGACTTGCTTTGCTGTTCATTTATTGTTCTTGTGCTTCTGACTGCTTGTATTTTTTCCTCATAGGTGCAGTGCTTGCAGATACATTTATATCTCCCAAATGAAAAAAAACTCCAGTTCAAGTCCAAGGTGCTCCCGATTCTTCTAGTCAGCTTGTGTACTTTTTTTGTCTCTCAAGCATTCTGCTTTGGAACATTAGAAGATTTCACTGGCAAAGTCTCTCTATGTGCCTTACCATACCTGTACCTTTAGACTCAAAAGTACCTTTCACTTTCTCAGATCTGTTTTCCTAATTTTTTTTTTCACCAGGCCCATCTGTTGCACATCCAACTTCTTAACTTTACCATTCATATACTTCAGCGTCCCAATACAATTCTCTTCCATTATCAACACTCTTGTAGAAATGGAAAACTTCTTTTTATCTATAAGCTTCTGTCCATAAAAATGAAGCTGATTGTTGAAGTCAACATTTTTCTTTGTACCAAGAAATAATTTGTAGAGAAGTGAGGACTCTGCTCCCTATCAAGGTCTTACCTCTATTTGTAACAAGTGTAGAGAGGTCAGACATGTTGCTCTGCATCTCTCTCAGGGTTTTTGTTTCAAGTCATTAATCCTCATACGTACAACTATCTTATTGCAGTTACATTTGTCTGGTGAAAGGGTGTTAAGGACAGATTCTGGCACCTGAAAGGCAACTCATTGTCAATCTGTCTTTGTCCAAACTTGTAAATGGGGAGTCTGTGTGTCTCACTGTCAGTCATCAATCACTAAAACATTTTTGTATAAACAGTAGTCTGTGACTCTTTGTTAAAAGTGAAGTATTATGTGATGATATATTTTATTTTTATTTTTACAGAGACTTAATTCTTATGGGTTTTGGACACTTTGATGATGATTTATTTTGTAGAACATTAGATAATGTCTTAGGGTTATATGCATAGTGTCTGGTGTGTTAGTAAGATACTTACAGTTTGTGCTTTTTTTGAAAGTGAGGCATCCATATCTCTTAAATATTTGCACCTCACAATCTCAGTTTTTTTTTATTTAGTAGGAGTTCATTCTCTGGGAGCATAGTAAAACTGCTACATTGCTTTAGGATACCAAATGTTAAGAGGCTGACATCAGAGGTGAGGCAAGTAGGCAGACATTCCTTTTTGTTCAGTGATAAGTAAACTTTATCTGATTTACAGAGAGATGCAGGGTGTAAAAAATAGATCTTCATGGTCCATAATAGATAGCATTCTGTTATGGTGGGCAATTTCATGACAGATGACTGTCAATTTAGGGAAATAAGTAACTTTGGTTTAAATACAACTGTGATAAGCACAGCACGGAAACCTTGCATAAATAACATTAATGCTGAGCTTATTTGTAGCAGTTGATTGGTAGGTTGTGCAATGAAATGCTGCTAGGGCTGCTGTGAGCTACTTTAGTGCATTAAGTGCTTGGCTCTGCATGATATTCAGCTATGTGCAGCTTGCTGCACCTGGACATAGGAAGAGCCTAGATACTGATAGGATTTGGGTGAGTTGGTCATATTAGGAAAAGTTGCAACTGAAAGTGCCTGCATCTACAGAGTGCATGTTTCAACCCCCACTGTGCTAAAGCATATCACTCCACAAAATAAAATAAACAAGTGAAATGAAATGAATTGCATTTTTTTTCCTCAGAACTGCAGCAATTATCTTCCTTCCACTAGAATAACTACTATAAGCTTTAGATGAGTCACACATCTGGCCAAAACTGTCTCTTAGTTGTAACTTTGAATGTGACTGACAAGAAAACAAATAAACACTAATTAATTCACTTAACAGCATAAAGAAGACTTGAAACGCAAACCATAAAACAACTTCAGTTAGTAGGTCATTAACATCAAATCCAGAAAATGCAGTAATAACCAGAAAATAATGACAGAATACATTTACATTTCTGTTTACTGTATACAAAAATGGAGTCACAACATACTTTGTTGGGTTTTTTTTTTTGTGCACAAGAGAACAGCATCTAACACAACAATGGCTCCTCTACTCTTGAAACATAAATAAAACAGTGAAAATTAAAGAACAAATGATAAATAGTTAACGCACTATAGTGTTTATCTTCCCCATAACTACAGCAATTACCCTGTTCCCGATAGTATAACCACTACAAACTCTAAATGAGTCAGACACCTGGCCAAAACCTGCTGTTTGCTGTAACTTTATTTATTGACATTTTATTACCAGAACTATTACAAAACATTTTAAGAATAATAATTTTGCAGTCTTTAAAAATAATACAAAAAAACAAATACAGTTTAAATAATTTTACCAAATTAGACATAATATGAAAACATTGGTTAAGAATAGATACAAGTCATATGGCAATGATTTAATAGAGATATTTTAGCCAATTTATAGATAAATTATAGGTAAGTTAGTGCATTACAAACAGGAATTGCAATATGAAGTGGGAGGAAAGCAAGCTTATTGTGTATTTAGACAGAAAGCCAGGAGTGAGAAATTGATATAAGTAAGGACATGAGTGAAGAAGGGAATGTAAGAAGATGTAAGGTATAAATAGGTGTTTGCCCACATTTAGGAATATAGTTTATTATGGTAATGAGTAAGAACAGAACCAGTGTTTGGCTAGGAAGTCTTTCAGAATGGTTTTGAAGGATGGGATGGAGAGTACTGACCTGGATAGAGTTCTAGGCCTTAGCAACATGGTACAAGTACAGGCAATGCCCAGCAGATTTGATGGATATGTGGTCAGACAGGAGTTTTTGGTTACTGGATCATAATGACTGACTAGGAACATAGTTGTGTAGAATGTTTTTTACTACTGGAGTAGAGCCAGATTCTGGATAATTTTATAAGGTGGTAAGAAGCTGCATATATGTTAGTTGATGGAGTAGTTCTAACAAATTAAAGCTTTTTAGTGCTATACAGTGGCGGGTTCTGAAAGGGCTATCTGCTGCAAATTTAGCAACTTTGTTATAGCATTGTTCAAGTTTTTATTTTTCTGATACAGGCTAGCAAGAATAGGAATACAACAAAGAAGTGTGGGGAGGAGATAGTGGCAAGTGTAGCTGTAGTTGTATCAGTGAGAAAGTTTTTGGCTTTATAAAGCATTCTTAGTTTTTGATGAGTTTTTTCTATATGATTTTGGATATGGAGGTCGAATTTAAGATTGTCATCCACTATCATCTCTAATAATTTGCTAAGAAGTGATGTCAATAGTTGTATTATCCAGAGAGAGGACTTTAAATTTTGTTTTTTCATGGGAGAGGGGTTTTATAGACTCACAGTTTCATAGAAGGTTACTAGGCTAGCAGCTCTAGAGCCCTTACAAGCCTAACCATGTTAATCTCAAGTTGCCCCATCTGTCCTTATTAAGTGAACGTATTTTGCAGAGTTAGTCACCAACTCCGCCTGTCCATGAGGGATATTGGTGCCATCCCTGGGGTGAATGTGTTGTCTCCCTCCCATTTGTCCAGGTTGCTCTTGAATAGGGTCAATGAGGAGCTCTGCTTAAAATGAATTGGAAGTATGTTCCGGAGGACAGTCAGTCTCTGGGACACATATTTGCCTCTCCAGCATCTTCTGTTAATGTCACAGACAAGGTTAAGATCCCTAGATTGAGTCACTCTTGTGTTATTAGATTTGCGTATGTGAAGCATATTCATCAGGGCAGGGCTGGAGTCTGCCCTGTAGGTCAGGCACAAGTCTCCTCTTAGCAACCTATGTGATATAGAGTACAGTGACAGGGCTTTTAATCTAGCCATGTATGTCATGGTTTGGAGGCCCTGTATTTTTCTGGTGAGGAACCTCTGTGATCTCTCCAGCTGCTGCAGGTGTCTGTTGAGGTACATGCAAAAGGCAGCATTGTACTATATTAGTTGTTTGATGAGGGTCGAGTACAGTGGGGCTATTACATCCTTAGAACCGGAGGTCATAACCTAACTTATGAGGTGAATAACGTAGAATGCTTTCCTTACCATAGAGGAAACTTTCTGGTCAAAGTTCAGATTGCCATTTACATGTGTTCCTAAGTCTCACACCACTGGGTTTGAGCTTACAGGGATGTTGTCAATACTATAGTTAGCTGGGAATTCTACTTTGTCAAAGGGAATAATAATGCACTTTTTTGTGTTTAGTTTTACAATGTGCCTTTGTCACCAGTCATTTGTCTGCGTTAGCACTTCCTGTAGTATGTTAATACCATTGGGGGACTCGATGACTGCACCCAATTTGCAATCATCAGTGAACTTGGTAAGAAAAAGGACATCTAATATAGCCTGGACTTCCAAGATGTAGATTCCGAACAGCAAAGGACCCAGCACAGAACCTTATGTTACACCACTGGTGACAGGTCTACTGGTAGAGGTGGAGTCACCAAGTTTGACAGTATATGTTCTGTCGGTGAACCAACTGGCTATCCATCTAGTGATGTAAGGGTTAATCCCTAACTGAGAGAGTTTTTCAATGATACCTGTGTGGAGGATTGTGTCAAAATCCTTGGCCAGATCGAGATAGGTGGTATTCACTGTCTTAACTTCATACAGGGCTTTGATGACTTTCTCAAATAAGTCCATGAGGTTTTATAAGCATGAACTACCCTTAACAAAGCCAAATTGGGTTGGGTCTAAAGGTCACCTATGTTCTTATTTTTAAGGTCCATGATGATTCTTTCCATGGCCTTGCAGATGAGACTGGTTAAATTTATGGGTCTATACTTCCCAGGGTTTGATGGCCCTCTTTGTGCAAGGGGATTACTGTTGCTGTTCTCCATTTCGCTTGAACAAATCCAGTTCCCAGGCTATGGTTAAAGAGAGTGCTAAGTGGGTCTGCTAGGTCCTGTTTTAGATTGCTTAATAAACATCCTGAGATGTTATCTGGTCCCATTGAGGCCATATTTTTTGACCTTGGAGAGTGCAGATAAGACCTGATCTCTAGAGATACCAGGCAGAGGACTGGTGTTGGGTATGCTTTGGAGTATGGCCAGTGGGGTCAAGGATTGAAGTTTGCACCAAATCTGACAGCTGCCAGGTTGGTGATTTCCTCCAGTGCAGTATGCGTGGCACCATCTATTACTGGTTCTGTACAAAGCTGGGCATTCTCTTTTAGGTTTCCGATATAATTAAAGAATGCCTTATGTTTATCCTTAGCTAGGGATGCTATTTTAGCTTCATACTAAACTTCAGAGGTTTCACAAGATTTCTAATTTGCTTGTTCAAGCTGAGGAGGGAATTCTTCTTCTACTGAGACATTTTCCTCTTATTCTTAGACATCAGTTTCTTTCTTTTGTTATATAACCTGTTTATATTTGAGGTCCACCAAGGTGGCTTGTTTTTTTAAGAGGACCTGGTTCTGATCCAGTCAGGTACGCAGAGTTTATACAGTTACTTAAGTGTTTGTAAAGGGCATCTGAGTATACCTCTGCATATGATTCATTGTTGTCTGTGAGTGTGGGAGGTATAAAACTATTTATACCATTGCTTAGTAGTCTGAAGTTAGTTTTGGAAAAGTTCTTCAGTTTTTTTGCTCCTGTGGGGGTGTCAGCTCCATTAGTTACTTCAAACAAGACAGTTTTATGGTCCAACCTTACCAGGGTAGGCATCAAACAGGGGGGAGTGCAGTGACTTCCCATGTTGGTGAGTACTATGTCTAGGACATTCAAACCCCTTGTGGGGGTGCAGACTATCTGTTCCAGAGCATTTCAATTAACAAACTGAGTGTGTGTGTTTGTGCTCATATGTGTCACCCAGTAGATGGAAGGATAGTTGAAATCACCCATGGACTAGGGTGTTGGGATGTATGGAGAGTGATTCCAGTAAGTTCAGGTAGGCGGTATGCTTTTCTTGGTTCATGGTGGGGGATGTATAGCTAGCAATGATCTGGCAGGGTATTTTACCTAGAGTTAGTTGGGCATGGAGTTGTTCGAGAGAGTCATACTGTTTGACCATGATGCAAGATTTCTTTAATGGCTGTCCAGACGTTTTAGGATTGTGTTTACTATTATTCTGAAAGTTATTATAGTATAGCGTTTTGCCTTAATTCATTTGTTTTTTAATACAAAGTTTTCATACGATCATAGGATTATAGGAGATTACTAGGCAAATGACCAGGAGGTCATTTTTAAGCATAGCCGTTTCAACCTAATGTAATCCCGTAGAAGTATTAGTCAGTACCCAAGATTGCATTTAATGATGACTGCCCATGTCCAGGAGGATTGTGGGCACTATCCCTGGTAAGAATTTATGGTGCCCCATCCACTCATCCAGGTTCCTCTTGAACAGTATCATATCGATGCTCTGTTTCACATGATTGATAGCCTTTTCCAAAGATGTGGCAGTTGTTGGGAAAAAAAAATCTGTCCTTCCAGCATGTCCTATTTTTGTTGCAGGCCATATTTAAGTCCATGGAATAGGTAGCCCTAGACCCATTTGATTTACAGATATGTAGTAAGTTCATTAGGATTTAATCTTGGGTTGCTCTGTTGGCCAGGCATAAGACCCCCTAAGAAGTTTATATGATACAGAGTATACTGACAGGGATTTTAGTCTGTCTATGTAAGGCACATGCTGGAGGCTGTTGATCTTCTTTATTAGAAACCTCTGAGGTCTCTCTAATTGCTGCAGGTGTTTAATATGGTACATACCGAATGGAGTTTTATACTCAATTATGGGCCAGATAAGGGCAAGGTATAGGGGGTTGTAACTTCTTTTGCTCTGAAGCTGATGCCTTTACTAATCAAGTGAGCTACTTGGAAAGCTTTCTTTACAATGGCTGACACGTGGTGGTTGAAGTTAAGGTTGTGGTTAACCTGTGGTCCCAGGTACCTTATCACTTCATAGGTACTTAGGGTATTTTTGTTGATTTGATAGTGTGAAGGGACATTGTTTGTGTTGAAGGAAATGATGGTGCATTTCTTTGCATTCAGTTTGAGACCATGACGTTTACACCAGTCATTGGTCTGTGTGAGATCCTCCTGGAGTATACTGTCTTCATTTGGGATTTCAGTGATTGCACCTAGTTTGCAGTTGTCTGCAAATCTGGACAGCCACAACCCTTTTGTTTTGACCTGAACCTCTGAGAAGTATATACCAAACAGTGGGGGGCCTAGCACTGACCCCTGTGGCACCCCGCTGATAACAGATCTGCTGGTTGTTGTGGAGTCACCAACTTTGATAGTGCATGTCCATTTTGTGAGCTAGTTGGCAACCCATCTTACAATGAAGGGGTTTACATTCAGTTTGATAAGTTTATTGGTAATGCCTGAATATGGGATCGTACTGAAAGCCTTTGCCAAGTCGAGGTATGCTGTGTATACAGATTTGCCATCATCAATGGCCCTGGCCACACTTTCAAAGAAATCCACCAGATTTAACAGGCAAGATTTGTCCTTTATGAAGCTGAATTGAACAGGATCCAGGGTTTGTAGGTCACCTATGTCTTTATTAATGAGGTCCATAATAATGCATTCCATGGCCTTACAGATGAGTCTGGTCAGGCTTATGGATCTGTAATTCCCAGGTCTGCTGCTAGGTCACTTTTGTGGGGGGAATAACTGTAGCCATTCTCCATTCTGCAGGAATAAAGCCTATGGTTAGGCTATGATTGAAAAGGGTACTTAGTGGTGATGCTAGTTCATATTTTAGCATGTTTAGAAGACATCCATGGGTACCTGCCGCCATACTCCTATTTCTACATTTATTTCTCAAATAACAAACCTCCCTGCTTAAACTAATTTTGCTTAACAAATCCCATGTGCTACAATTTGAAATGCTAGAAGCTGAAACTAGTTTTAACTGACCTGTTAGAGTGGGACTGACTGAATGTTTTTTTGATGGTCTCGCCCCAGAAGGTGTAGCCCCACTCCGTTCACCCTCGCTACGCTCGGGCTAACTTCGCTCCTCTCCCACCCCCATTCCCACCCCCCCTATCATTTCCTTTATAGCCATACACAGCATCATCAAGACCTTTTCCCCCTGCACCTTCCTATTACTCAGACCTATTCACTCCAGTCCTTATAAACACCTGTTATACTTTCATAGATTTCTACTACCTGCAATGAAAGCCGCAGTCTCTACCTAATATTCCTAGCCAATATTCCTAGGACAATTTAACTCCTCTATTCTTTCTCTTATCCTATACTCCTCTGATCCTTCCAAGCTTATCCTCTAATTACTATTCTGTCCTACTCATACAAACTATGTCTGCACTTACTTTATCTGTCCTCATCCTACCTCCACTAACTTTCCTTCTCTTTCTAACTTCTCATCCCTATAAATTATCCCCTATCATTACAACTCCTACTTACCTCTACTCAATTTCTCATGATAATCATTTGTCTATAATCATATCCTCATCCATCCTTCCTTCTAACACTCCATTCCCTAAAATCAAAACCTTACCCACTTACCACCCAGCTTCTAAAACCAACCCTAAAATCTGCTACTACCTAGCACCGTTACAAAAGCACAACTATCTACTACCTACCCTCCTCCTATCTGGCGACATACACCCTAACCCTGGACCTATCTCCACCCCAATCATTCCACCTCTCCCTCACCTAATAAACAAATTTCCTTATACTCTATCAACACTCACAGTATACTAAATAAAGTCTCTGAATTTCATGCCTGCATAACCCTTCACAACCCTTATCACCTTGACTGAAACCTGGTTAAACCCTCAAATCCTCGACCGAGATATCCTTCCCCCAGGATATAACATACAACGGCTAGATCACCCTAACAGAAAAGTAGGTCGCGTAGCAATACTTTATGCCAACCACCTCACCCTCACATTACTACCTAAACCCACCCCATTCTTTTCACCTGCTGAACTGCTCACTGCAACTTTAAAAATTAATGACCATTCTTCCATTACCATAGCTGCAATTTATATACCTCCCGGAGACAACATCCCTGTACTACAAAATATACTTTCCTTCTTCTCACAAAATATTCACAACAAAATCATTCTCTTAGGGAACGTGAATATCAACTGGTTAACTATCTCCAATGACCATTCCAAAATAAACATTAATTTATACGGCTTCTCTCAGCTTATCACCCACCCAACCCACTCAAAAAACTTTCACACTACACATAGCCTTATAGACTGGATACTTGTATCCCAACCTTCAAAATACCACAACCCCCAAATCTTGCCAAATTGTATAAGTGATCACTCAGCAGTAAATGTTACTAGGTTCTCTCCCCAATTTTCTAAGCCACCCAGATGCATCACTTGCCGCAAACTCTCTAACTTCAATTCTGACACTTTTAACACCCTTCTCTCTAAAGTTAATTGGAATTTTTTGTAATATACCACCCCCTAGATGAAGCTGTCCTTCAGTTCAGCTCTACCTTTCTGAGCATTCTAGACTCTCTTGCTCCTATTCGTACCATACACATCAAATCTACAGTTTCACCCTGGCTGTCCAAAACTACTCTCAACGTCATGAAAAACAGAGACAAGCTTTGGAAAATATGGTCCCAAACTCAACTTTCTAGTGACCTGCAAAAATATAGAGAAGTCAGGAACTTAACAAATAAACACATAAACAAAGATAAAAAGGACCTTTACTATAACCCTCCTACTGCACTAAAATCATACTCTATGAAACAGATATTACACCCAGGTAACCCTTCCTCCCCAAATCCATCCCCTGACAAAACACCTTTAGAAATTGCTTCTTTGTTTAACTACTACTATTACTATTAAAGCCAAACTAATTGTCAATTCCAAACCCTCCTGTCATGAGATCTCCCTCCACCACATCCTTTTCAAACACCTTCTCCCTCAAACCAGTGGCAACTTCCTTTATCAAAACTTTACTATCCAACTTAATACCCTGCTTTGCATCAACAGATAAAATCCCTCCTAACTTTCTCCAGCTAGCACCTGAGTCTATTGCCTTACTGGTATCTATTCTAATTAATTGATCAGTCACTGAAGGAAAAGTGCCAACTATATGGAAGCAGTTTCATACCCTTCCAATACACAAAGGTGGCAACTCCTCAGATATCTCTAACTTCTGGGCCATTGCTATCTTGTCTCCTCTTTCCAATGTCCTCAAAGTGTGTGTTTACAAACAAGTCATGCAATAGCTTACCAAAGAAAAACTTTTAACAGACCCAGACATAGCACTACCACAGCTCTCTTATCCTTCCTCTACACAGTCTCTCTTGCCAGGGATGACCACAAGCTGGATTCATGCCTATTTCTAGATATGTCTAATGTATTTGATACAGTTTCTCATACTCTCCTATTGAACAAATTACAAGAACTTAACTTCACCCCTGAAACTGTCTCCTGGTTCTCAAGCTACCTCTCCAACTGAACCCAATCAGTAAAATGGCAATCAGCACTCTCGCCACCTCTACCAGTCAAAATGGGTGTTCCTCAAGGCTCTATTTTAGGGCCCTTACTCTTTAATATTTTCACTAACAAACTCCATTCTTCATGACCCCAGTCTTTATTAGTTCAATATGCTGATGCCTCGGCTGTTACTACAATATCCAGCTCCTACTCTGAACCCCATTCTGCCACCCAAGCTGCCTTTAACTTAATTGAAACATGGCTAACCGACAATTAGCTGATCCTCAATCCAAGAAAAAAAACAAATTGCTACTTTTCCTCCCCAAAAATCAGGCTTATATCAAATCTGCTTTTACTATACTATCTCTTAACAACATCCCTATACAAGTAGAACCTAGCACCAAATTCTTGGGAATTACCATAGATGATCAATTGAAATTTGATATACATATCAATAATTGTATCAAAAAGACCCATCAAAAACTTGGACTGCTCTACAGATCTAAAAAATTCCTTTCCTCTGAAGCCAAGATTACGCTCTCTCAATCATACCTCCTACCCACTGTTATGTATGGCTCCCAGAGCCTTACTAATCTAGATTCTACCCTTATCACTAAACTTGAAACCACCTACAATAAAATCGCTCGCTTTGCAGCACAACAAAACTATAAATCCCATCGCTGCATCTCTCTAAAACTAATGAACTGGTTAGAACTACCTCACCAACTTTTACTCTCAGAGCTCTCCATTATTCACTCTGTCCTTTATTTGCCTTCTTATTGTCCAACACTCGTGCCACTCATCTCCTACTACTCTCCCTCCTGACAACTAAGAAGCTCTAACCAATAGTTACTCCAAATCTACAAACCCAAAACTAAAATTGGATGTAACATTTATAGCTACCACCCATTCATGTCATGTAATAAACTGCCACAAGAGATTAAGTCCCTTACCAATCCACAACTATTCAAGGCAGCATTAAAGGAACACCTCAAAAATTACTGGTCCTGCTACTGCAGCCAGCCACCATAAACTACTTCCCCTCTATCCCTCTTCTCTCTCCTCTGTCTTTTACACTTTTCTACATTACATACCTCTCTTTCCACCAATTCCACATGTATTTACTTCCTCAACCATCCCGTCACATCTCAAATCTAATTCTACCTATATAACATCCCTATTATTTCTAGCTCCTTTCTGTAACCCCTTTTTCACTGCCTCTTATATTCAACCTCCCTCTCACCTATTCTGATTCTTAAACCCCCTGTATTACCTCTACTCATCTCCAGTTTACTTTTATACTATGCTCTGTAAAACTTTACTGTTAAACTACTGTAGAATCATGACTGTAATATAAATTTAGTAAATTGTATTTGCTCATTCCATTGTTAGAATATGATGTTAACTGTACACTAAATTGTTATTTTTTTTTACTCTAATGGAACTTTTCTCCCCGGGTCACTGCTGAAAAAGGGCTTTCTGCCCAGTCAGACTAACCCGGTCAACAAATGTAAAATAAATAAATAAAATAAATAAATGTCATCTGGTCCCATAGTGGCCATGTTCATTGCCTTGGACAGGGCTTTGAGAACATGTTCTTCAGATATGTAAGGTGGAGGGAAAGTGTGGGGGAGGGTTTGTTGTAAGTTAGGAGATGATAAGGGAGTGAAATATTTGCCAAACCTATCCACTTGTAGGTTCACTACCTCTGCGTGGTCAATGTGTGTGATAACATTGACCACCAGTTCTGTACATGCTTGGATCCTACCCTTTAGGTTATGTAAGTAGCTGTAAAATGCCTTACGGTTATCCTTGGCAGTACTTGCTAGGTTTCTCTCAAAGGAGCTCTTGCAGGATTTGATAAGTTGCCTTATTTGCCTGTTAAGACTGAGGAAGGTGCTTTTCCATTGATGGGTCCTTGTCTTTGTTTTCTTGGACAGCGACTTTTTGCATTTATTGTAGAGTTTGTTGATGCTGGAAGTCCACCATGGCAGCTTAATTTTACTTGGGGCTCTGGCTTTGATTCTATCTGGTACAGCCAAGTTTATACACCTGTACAAGTGATTGTACAGGGCATTAGTGTAAGCTTCAGTGTAGTTACCACTTTCAGCTTGGGGTGGGGCTTGGAATGCATGTATACCTTCACCTAGGAGAGTATAGTTTGCCTTGGTGAAATTTTTTAGTCTGATTTCACCCTTTGCGATTTTTGGTGTTAGTGTCAGTTCCTGATTTGGGGTCAGTTTTAACTAATGAGGGTCCAAAACTTGCAACAGTGCAGCTATGTGACATGTTGGTAAGGACAAAATCTAGAATGTTTGTTCCTCTTGTTGAGATATGGACAATTTGCTCCAGGGCATTTGAATTCACGAAGTCAATGAACTTTTGTGCTAGCGAGTTTGGGTTGGAGTAGGTTTCCCTGTTGATGGTGGGATAATTTAAATCCCCCATAACAAGTGTGTGTTAGGTAAAATTTGGATTGTCTTCAGTTTGGTTAAGTAGGCTTTGTAGGTGTCGTAACTCATGGAGGAGGATCTATAACTGGCTAGGACTTGAATGGGGGTCTGACCAACTGTAACCTAGACCTGGTGTAACTCCATGGAATTGTCCAGTCTAACTAGATAAGATGTGAATTTATCTTTAATATAGATTGAAATACTGTCTCATTCGGTTTTCACATGTTTATTTTGTGGTCTACAGGTGTAGAAGCCATTGTAAACCTTGCAGGGCAGTGTACTCTCTGAGGCCTTAAACCAGGTTTCTGTGACTGCACAGGCATCTACATCTTCTAGTGACAGAAGTGCTCCCAGGGACTGTAGTTTTTTGTTTAAGCTACTAGTATTTAGCAGCATATTTGTGCCATTCTTTCCATGTTTTTTCTCTATCCTGCATTTGCATTCTTCTCTTTTTGGATAGTCAAATTGCATATTTCTGTTTTTAGTCTCTTCCTTCCAGAAGATTCAAGGCTATTTAGGATACTCAGGAAAGTTGTATTAAATTCATTTTTAGCATCATCTAAGGGGAGGATTTGTAAGAAGTTCTAGTTAATAGATAACAGGTTAGTAATGAACATTTCTGGGTTAAACTTAGAAAGGTTTTCTGTTGTTTTACAAACATGCTGTTTAAATGGATGTGTGAGATGTCTGGTTGTATAGATTGGGAAATGATCACTGAGATAGTCAGACATTGTACCTGAGGTGGTGTATTTGCTAGGGTCTGATACTAGGATCCAGTCTAATAGGGAATTTGATGTCTTGCTATAATGTGTGCAGCTCTTAATTAGCTGTGTGAAATCACATAAGTTCAAACAATATGTATGAGAGTTAGAGTTTATGTCCAACCAGTTGCCATTCATATCACCTAGTAGTATTATTTCTTGTGGAAGTGTTATGGATATCCATTGTAGGATATCTTTGATTGTAGCTGTATTGTCACCAGGAGGGATGTAAAGAGCAGTAATACATATTTGTTTATAATTGTTATGCTCCACTGAATTGGATTTTAGTAATGGTTTGTTGAAAGGGGAAATGTAGTAGTTGCTGGGAAATACTAAAGCAATAATACCTTTCCTCTTTATAGGGTCATTATGGATGATATTATAGCTGGGAGGTATAATTTCAGAATCATTTATGCTGGGTTTAAGCCACATTTCAGTTCCATTGAGAATATCAGGCTTATGTTGAAAATTCACTAAAAACACAGCAAATAAATGCAGCAATACTGAATAATTCACTTAACAGCACATAAACAACTTGAAATGCTCACAAAACTGATTTAAATAGCTAAGTAACTTTAAGAACAGAAGAATAAATGTACTTTTATGTTTAGTGGATACAAAATAGAATCAAAATGTCAAAATATATTTTGTCTCCATTAGAAAAGATTTGATGCAACTGCTAGAACTGTTATGATAATATTAAACAGCACAATCTACTTTATTCTTCAAGGTATTGCTAACATCCTTGCTGACAAATTAAGCTTTAACTTTATCTCCTACAATCATACTCTTCTTCCCTACAATGCCTCCTTAAACACTCTCTCTCTCCCATAGCCATTCATCGGCCCTCTCTAAAACAAAACTCAACAGCTGATATTGGGGGTGTCATGGCTTCATCCATTCCAGTGGCATCCCTAATTATCTTCTGGTTAATATAAAACATTAGTATAGCTCAACTTTTTCTAACTCTCTAACCTAAGCCTCACCTTTGATTATGTTCCTTAGACTTAGAGAACTGCCATTTTGGTGTCACTTCATAAAGATGTTCATATTACTAGCCATTGTAACTATAGACCAATAAACCTCACTATTATCATCTACAATACCATAGATTGCATCCTTATAGAACTCAAAACCAATTAAACATGCCACTGTCAGACCCTTGATACTAATCAGTTTATTTTCAGTAGAGGTAGAGTGCTCCTTCTGAATATGGTTGCCATCTTTCAAAGGGCTGCTGAATACTTAAATTTGGGTCAGACTGCTGCATATCTGGACTTGGATGCACCATGTCACACCATTCCTCATGCATTATATTATAAATAAATGCATCAAAGTACATACTGAATCATATGTAATTTACTGGACTGCTAACTGTCTCACTAATGGAATCCATATGGTAAAAGATCTTCTTCCAGTTCTTTTATTCTTCAGGACTATGTCCTGAACCTCTTCCCCCTTTGGTGTGAAAACAGAAGCTAAGGGTATATGGATAACCAGGTTTACTGATGACTGCAAACTTGGTGCTGTTGTAAGCTCCCCCTCTGACACTCAACTACTACAGTCAGTGCTTGATCAGACCACTGCCTGATATAATGACCATAGACTCACCCTTAATGTCAAAAAATGCTGTGCTTTTATCTTTTGGAAGTCAAACACCAATAATTCATGCCATATCAGTGATACTCACTTGACACACTCATTAGGGATTTGGGTACATAGGTTGACATCACACTTTCCTTTGAATGCCATGTTTTGGCTGTGGTTAGGAAATCGTTTTACCTAGTGCAATTAATATATAGGGTTATCTACTCAGATCTAAAGAAGTCATGGTTCCATTTTATACATCCCTGTTCATGCCTATCATTGAATACAATGCCCCATGTGGTATGCACCTTACGAAACAACTCAAAAAGCCTCATATTGATGGTCTGAGTGTATCACACACTACCCTGAACGATTAAAAACACTTTCATTATACTCTGATTTGTAAGGTGATCTCTGCATGGCTTTTCCTAATGTGAATGACCGTATTATTTTTATTTTATTTATTTATCTTCATTTCAGGGTGGTGCACTCATCAGTATAAACCAAATTCAGATTCATCTTGGTTGAAATACAAAACATTTCATGAACAAAAAATACTGAAGTGAAAACACTAACAGAATAGTTTAGACTAATTAATGCCACGGTGGTGAAGCGGTAGCATTGTTGCCTCACAGCAAGAGTTTTTCCCATTCGATTCTCGGCTAGGGTGCGGGAAGTACCTTCTGTGTGAAGTCTGCATGTCCTCTCCGCAGTTGGGTGGTGTTCAAAAGACATGCGTAAATGGGCGTGCCTTCGTTGAAGTTTGGACGTTGAGCTGGCACCTCGGCATTCGTGAAAATTTACTGCCAATCATTAGCGAACTGGAGTTCCGCTGTGGCGACCCCTAACTGGGAAAAGCCGAAAGACAAACAAACAACATAGTAAAAAGAGTGTATATACATTCCAGTGAACAAGTACAATGCAATGTACAATCAAGCAGAGTGTAATGTACAATATATACATTAGGTTCTAAAGTGGGTCAAACTTCAGTGAATCTTAAGACAGGAGAAGAGACTCGGAAAGGAGATAGGTTAGGTGATATAGCCATGATGATGAAGGAGCATTTGACTTGGATGAAGAAGTGCTTTTTGAGTTGAATGATGAGTTTGGAATAAGTGTTGATTTCCTTTATGTCAATGGGGAGAGCTTTCCAAGGAGTAGTTACCTGCAAGGAGAAAGCATGTGTAGTGCTGTGGAATTTGGTTCTAGGGGTAATGAGAGTTGGTGTGGCTTGTGAGTAGTGTCTTCAGTTGAATGAGGAGTTTTGTCATGAATTCTAGCTGTAAGAGGAGTAAATGTGTGGAGACAGAATAGTTTGTAGAGCTGGGATCCTAAAGGTATGTTAGATATTTGTTTTATGGGTATACATTTGGCTTTTTCTAAGGTAATACAGTGATGTTCACAAAGAGGTGAGTTTGTAATGAATTGGCAGATGGTGTTACACATAGCAGTGTGGCAATGTTTTACTTGGAGGCTGAAGCAAAAATTGGGAGCCCATATTCAAGTTGAGAAGGGAGAACTCCTTTGCCAGTGGCTGCTCTAGCTGGTTGGGATAGAAAAGGGGAGACCTTTTTGGCCCAGAAGAGGAGGGAGTTTATTTTGGCTCTCACTTTGTCTATGTGGAAATGGAAGTTTAGTGACTGATCAAGCCACAGTCTTAAGTATTTGAAGGTGGAGATTGTCTCTATGGAATGGTTGTGTAGATCAAATATTGTTAAAGAGTCAGGTGCTTGGTGAATTGTCTGTAGAGTTCAAAAATGCATAGTTTTGGTCTTGGTGAGGTTGAGAAGTAGTTTATGGTTTATGAATCATTGGTGGAGCTCATGTAAGTCTGACTGGAGTTGGCATTGAATGTTGGTGTGAGGGTAACCTGATTGGTAAATGACCATGTCATCAGCTTAGAGGGTAAGAGGGAGCTGGGGGAGGTCACAAGGAAGTTTGTTAATGAATATGGAGAAGAGGATGTGGGCTAGAATGGATTCCTGTGGTACACCTTTGGTAATAGGTGCAGTTTAAGATTGGGAAGATCCTATTTTAACTCTGAAGTGTCAGTCATTGAGGAAGTTTTTAAACCAGAGAGCAGTGTCTGGACAGGTATCAATTTCAATTAGTTTGTTTTGGTAAAATAAAGGTTAATGAGGTCAAATGCCTTTGTCAGGTCTATAAACAGGGCAACTCTTAGGAAGCCACTATCAAAGTTTATCAGGATGTCAGCAGTTAAGGACCAAAGTGCTGTTGTAGTACATCCTCCAGGTCAGAATCCATGTTGTTTGGAGGAAAGCAGGTGCTACTGTTGGATATAGAGGGTGATTGGGTGTATGCTATCTTTTTAAAAAGTTTGCCTAGAATTGGGAGGATGGTTATCGAATGAAAGTGAGAGGTAACTTTTGGAGTGCTTTGCTTTGGGATTTCCTCCATATCCACAGAACTAGTTGTATCATGAATACCTGTGGCAAACTCTAAGAACTAGGCATAAATCCCTACATGACTTGCTGGATTGCATGCTGGCTCATAGATACGACACAAGAAGTCAGGAATGGTGACACCACCTCTATCAGCATACCAGTCACCGGAGGAGTACCCCAGGATTCTGTGTTGGGCCTTGTCTTGTTTGGCATCTACTTCTCAGACGTCAAGGCTAATGACAAAGGTTTTTGGCTAACCAAGTTCACAGATGACTGAAAATTGGGAGCTATTAAAGATTTGCCCCCATGAGACAGGCATGCTACAAGAGGGTCTAATGCAAATAAATGGCTGCTGCTGAAGCTATGGATTAAAACTCAGTGCAAAGAAATGCATTATAATGCCATCTGGGAAATCATCCACCCAAGCTAATTTCTCCATTGATAAAACAACTTTAACAGTTGACCTAGTAGTTATGGATCTGAGAACATATGTAGATAGTGATTTGGCCTTCTACCAACACATATCCAAGATGGTAAGAAAACCATTGTATGTCACCCATCTTATAAGCATGGGTATGGTGTCCAGTTCCAAAGAATTTACAGTACCATTCTACTCAGTCCTTATCAGACCCATCACTGAGTACAATGCCACCTTTGGCATGGACTTAACCAGGCATTTGCAACAGTTAGAACACACTCAAGGGTTAATCAGGGTATGAATACACTGTTCTACACAGATCTATCTCTGTACTCAGTCTCCTACAGGCTATTGAGAGATGATGTATGCCTGTCATATAAGGCATCTACAGATCCAGCTCTTGTGGATTTTTTGCACATCCACAAAGCAAACAGCACCAGAAACACTAGATACAAGGATCTGAACTTTAACTGCAACATAAGTAGAACATGTTAGAGAAACTGATGTGTGTCTCAAAGTTTTTCCATGCTGTGGAATAAGCCCCCCAGCTACATGTAATAGAGTTCATCCCTGACCCTATTCAAAAAAACCTTGATCATTGGATGGGAAATCACAAATTCATCATTGGTCAGGCCCTTATGTCTCTGATGGACAGAGGTTGACAGTAAGTAAACTGATCTTCAACTAACACATACCCCACATAACCCTTAGCTGCCTTCTTAA
Source organism: Protopterus annectens (assembly GCF_019279795.1). NCBI lineage: Eukaryota > Metazoa > Chordata > Ceratodontiformes > Protopteridae > Protopterus > Protopterus annectens. Next base: position 227,623,363 of record NC_056751.1, on the reverse strand, counting down.
TAATATACTGCACTATTTTGACATTCAAGGTGCTAGGGGACAAAGGTGGGTTGGGTTGAATGGCTAGGCTTATAAAAACCCTGGTATTCATTAGCTTAGTATAAACCTATAAACCTATGACCCTTTAAAACCTGTTGGTGTAATATCTATTTAATGAATACCCATAGCAACAGCTGCAGACATGAAAGGTATTTAACCAAGTGCATTCCCTGTTTTTGTAACATATTTCCTCTGCATATCAAATGGATTAATGCTCTGGCTACTTTTAAATCAAGACTCAATCAGTGGATGAATTTTTGCAAATTAACCCCTTGAATATATGGTAATAGTCTTCTTGACATGGGCAGATAGGATCAGAATTTTACTAGGTTACCTGGTTAAGCTTCTCTATAGCCTTTTAGGCTACAAGCATAGTAACTACCTATGAAATTACATAGAATCACATTCAAAAAGAAGAATAACGGAGAAAGGACTCTCCCAGGGTACCACTTTAGCCCCTCTACTATTTTCCATATTTATAAACAAATTCCCATCTGATCATCCTCAGATACCTGTAATTTTTTATGCAGAAGACATGGTCGTCTACATGTCAAATAAATCCCACTTTGTTATACAAGCACAGCTCCAGGATGACCTCCAAACCCTTAACCAGTCACAAATAGGTCAGAAACTTATACTCAGTCTCTCAAAAAAAAGCAATGCTATTCTGAACCAACCAAAAAATAGCCAAAGTATCCAACTTCCTTAATGTTAAAAATGTCACAAATACAACCATAGAAATTACCATATCCTTCAAATACCTTGGCATCTGGCTCAACCAGTCTCTTAACTTAAAAAACTATACATTCAACACACACACACAAAAAGATCCCCACACTACTTTTATGGGTGAACAAGCTGTCACCTCTTCTGTCCAAGCAAGCCAAACCTGCCATAAGCAAAGGAATACTCTTATCTCAATTCAGATATGGACTACCCATTATAGCTACAGCCATAAAGAAAAATGCTACCACTTTACAAACTATCTCCAATAAATTATGTCTGTTTGTTAACTCCCTCAATTATAAACACTGTTGTCTAACTCTCCCTAAAGTTAAATGGCTTCCAATACATTTGAGAACCAACACCCTACTAGGATCCCTAATTCACAAAGCTCTTTCTTCTGAGACATCATCCCTTCTCACTCATAAACTTTTCACCAAAACCCCCACATCATATAATCTCTGGGATATCTACACTGACCATGCATTCTCCATCCTAGCACCTAAACTATGAGATTACATTCCCATGTCAATCCGAGATGTCCAAAAGTATTCAGACTTCAGCCAACAGCTCAAAGTATACCTCTTTACCCAAAGAAAGTGCAGCTGCACTCACACAGGTTATGTTACATGAACTATGTAGCTCCCTCACACCCCTTTATTCCTTTTTCATCCTTCCTTATCCATCTTGTCATCCCCTTACTTACTGCTTCTCATTCATCCTTCCCTCTTCTCTTTGCATCTCTCTCACACTTCTTCACCTTTCTACTCCTCTTCCCTCTGAATGCCTCTCTCACCTTTTCTCTGTCTTTTCTCCATGGTATCATTTCCTGCAACTATTGTCACTTGACTCGTCTACTGTCTTCACACCTCTCTATATAATGATATGCTGCTATCCCTGTAGTGTAAGCATCTCAGTCATTATGGCTACATCTTATCCATGAAGTTCTGCTAAGCATAATTAAATTTTTCCATCCATGTTTTGACATTAACTGCTTCTTGAACTAAATGTAGCATATTCTTGTGTCTGCAATTATGTGTGTGTGTGTGTGTGTGTGTGTGTGTGTGTGTGTGTGTGTGTGTGTGTGTGTATATATATATATATATATATATATATATATATATATATATATATATATATATCTATATATAAAAATTTTTTTTTTAATTTTTTAGTATATCCTTCTATCTGTAAACATGCTATATTCATTTCTTATGTGATCCTATTCACCCAGGCTATGCCTGCAAATGGTCCACTGAGAGCAGTGTATGCACAAATATATGTGTGTATGTATATATATATATATATATATATATATATATATAAATAAATGTATATCTTAAGCACAACCAAGTGTTCTTGGAAGGCTTTGTCAAATAATACCACTATAATTGTACTATTTCACTGAAATGTACTTTGATAATCTCTGTCAACTATTTAGAACTGCCATACTGTGTGCCAATAACCAAACTAGTTACAGTATGTCCGGGTATTTATAATTAGTAATAATGTCATTTATTCATAATATAATGCCTTTTATTCATATTATCTGTTATAGAGCTTCTTCCAAATCTTCCTTAAAAAGCAGTTTCATAGTCGTGTTTACTTGGACACTAGTCAATATACTGACTAAACTTTATCCTTTGTGTATTTTTCTTTAACAGCAAGGAGCCTTCCTAAATTACCCTCATGTTCTTCTCTTTCTTTTGTCTCATCTCGTTAGGGGTTGCCACAGCAGATCATCTGTTTCCATTTCTTCCTCTCCTTTGCATCTTGCTCTGTCACAACAACCACCTGCATGTCGTCTCTGACCACATGCATACACCTTATCTTAGGCCTTCCTCTTTTTCTCTTACCTGGCAGCTCCATCCTTATCATCCTTCTCCCAATATACCCAGCATCCCTCCTCAGCACAGGTCCAAATCAATGCAATCTCTCCTCTCTGGCTTTGTCTCCAAACCATCCAACCTGGGCTGACTCTCTAAAATACTCATTTCTAATCCTGTCCATCCTTGTCACACCCAATGCAAATCTTAACATCTTTAACTCTGCCACATCCAGCTCTGACTCCTGCCTTTTTTTGTCAGTGCCACCATCTCCAACCCATATAATATAACTGGACTCACTACCCTCTTGTAGACCTGCCTTTTCACTCTTACTGGTACCCGCATGTCACAAATCACTCCTGACACTCTTCTCCATCCACTCTACACTGCCTGCACTCTCTTCTTCACCTCCTGTCCACACTCACCATTACTCTGAACTGTTGACCCCAAGTATTTAAACTCATCCACCTTTGCCAACTCTACTCCTTGCATCCTCACCATTCCTCTGTTCTCCCTGTCATTCACACACATATATTCCATCTTAGTCCTGCTGACCTTCATTTCTCTCCTCTCTAGAGCATATCTCCACCTCTCCAGGGTGTCCTCAACCCATCCCCTACTCTCGCTACAAATCACAATGTCATCTGCAAACATCATAGTTCATGGGAACTCCTGTCTGATCTTGTCTGTCAACCTGCTCATCACCATTCCAAATAAGAAAGGGCACAGAGCTGATCCTTGATGTAGTCTCACCTCCACCTTGAACCCATCTGTCACTCCTACTGCAGACCTCACTGTTGTCACACTGCCCTCATACATATCCTGTACTATCCTTACATACTTTTTTGCCACTCCTGACTTCCTCATACAATACCACAACTCCTCTGTAGGCACCCTGTCATATGCTTTCTCTAAGTCCACACAGACACAATGCAACTCCTTCTGACCTTCTCTGCACTTCTCCATCAACACCCTCAGAATAAACATCACATCTGTAGTGTTCTTTCCCAGCATGAAACCATACTGCTGCTCCCTAATCATCACCTCCCTTCTTAACCTAGCTTCCACTACTCTTTCCCATAACTTCATGCTGTGACTGATCAATTTTATTCCTCTGTAGTTACTACAGCTCTGCACATCACCCTTTTTCTTAAAAATTGGTACCAATGCACTTCTTCTCCACTCTTCAGGCATCCTCGCACTTTCAAAGATTTCATTAAACAATCTGGTTAAAAACTCCACTGCCATCTCTTCTGAACACCTCCATGCATCCAAAGGTATGTCATCTGGACCAGTAGCCTTTCCATTCTTCATCCTCTTCATAGCTGTCCTCACTTCCTCCTTGCTAATCCATTGCACTTCCTGATTCACTGTCCGCACATCATCCAACCTTCTCTCCCTCTTATTCTCTTCATTCATCAACCCCTCAAAGTACTCTTTCCATCTCCTCAACACACTCTCCTCGCTTGTGAGTATGTTTCCCTCATTATCCTTTATCACCCTTACCTGCTGCACATCTTTCCTAGCTCGGTCCCTCTGTCTAACCAATCAGCACTGGTCCTTTTCTCCCTCCTTAGTGTCCAACCTTTCATGCAACTCACTATACGCCTTATCCTTAGCCTTAGCCACCTTTCTCTTCAGCAAATGCCTCATCTCCTTGTACTCCTGTCTACTTTCTTCATCTCTCTGACAATCCCACTTCTTATTTGACAACCTCTTCCTCTGCATACTCTCATTTGCTTCCTCATTCCACCACCAGTTCTCCTTGTCCTCCTTCCTCTGTCCAGATGTCACACCAAGCACCTTTCTAGCTGTCTACCTTATCACCTCTGCTGTGGCTGCCCAGCACTTAGTGCTCATAAAATATCTAGATAATTAAGGTGGTGACATTCTCATACTATGTCAATACATCAAATTGTTTGTATTCTTTCACTGACATTTTTGATGGTTCCTTGGAAATTATAAAGTTTTGGTATGTTCAGTAATTACAGTCACAACTTACAAAGAAGGTATTTTATTCACACATATCTCTTGCACACCGGGGCATGATTCAGAAAGAATGATAATGTGACCACACTGAAATAAGAAGCAAGAAAAGAATTGCACAACATGGTCAAATGGAGATTATGTATGTGTAATTGCTGACATAGTATGGACCTGCCAGGTGCTATGGTACATTATAAAGCCATGCATTTGTAAAGATGGCAGTTACTGTTCAAATGAGTATATTATGCTATGACTGGTAATGTGAACCAGAGCCATTGGTATGTAAGTGACATGCTTGACACAATGCATATCCACATGTGAATCAAAGTGTCACATGTATATAGCACAGGCACTGCTGAGAACCAATATTAGGGCTATAGAGCAACGTGCTAATTTGTTTTATTTTATAAATCAGAAGGACAAAGGTTATTCCACTCCACAAAGGAGGGGCCACAAATGATCCTGGTAACTATCGCCCCATAAGCCTGACTAGCCTGGTCTGCAAGGCTATGGAGTGCATCATCATGGAACTCATTAACAAAGACATTGGGAACCTCCAAACACTTGACCCGACCCAGTTCAGCTTTGTTAAGGGCCGATCATGCCTACTAAACCTGGTTGACTTCTTCGAGACAGTCACCAAAGCCATAGATGAGGGAAAGGTTTTTCACACAGCCTACCTTGACCTTGCCAAGGCTTTCGACACCATTCCCCACTCAGGTATTACAGAAAAACTCACCAGCCTGAACATAAACCCGTACGTCACGAGATGGGTTGGCAATTGGCTTACAGACAGAACTCACACGGTAAGAATAGCAGGCTCCAGGTCCAACTCTAAACCAGTCACAAGTGGTGTCCCACAAGGCTCGGTCCTGGGACCCCTACTGTTCAGCATATACTTCTCAGAAGTACAGGCAAACACAGGAGGACTATGGCTAACCAGGTTCACTGATGACTGCAAACTGGGAGCCATAATTGACTCTCCAGCTGACATGGACATCCTCCAAAAGGGCCTTACTGAGACGAACACCTGGTGTCAAAGTCATGGCCTCAAGCTAAATGCCAAAAAATGCATAGTCATCCCGCTTGGGAAAAACAAAACACCCACGAATTACCATGAATTACCACATAGGTGGCAGCCTCCTTCATACAGAAGAGGTAATAAGAGATCTGGGGACCCAGGTAGATAGTAATCTCTACTTTGACAATCATATTGCCAGAGTATTTAGGAAATCTTTTCTATGTGGCCCATCTAATTACTAAAGGGTTCACATCTAGAAATAAAGATGCTATAGTGCCTCTCTGGAGGATGAGTCTGACTGTACCTCTATCATCACTGTAGGACACTGGCACAAGTTATGGACAGTAGCCAGTGTGTATGTGTGCATGTATGTGTATGAGTGTGTGCATATGTGTGTCTGTGTGTGTGTGTGTGTGTGTGTGTGTGTGTGTGTGTGTGTGTGTGTGTGTGTGTGTGCATGTGTGCGTGTGTGCGTGTGTGTGTGTGTGTGTGTGTGTGTGTGTGTGTGTGTGTGTGTGTGTGTGTGCGCGTGTGTGTGCATGTGTGCGTGTGTGTGTGTGTGTGTGTGTGTGTGTGTGTGTGTGTGTGTGTGTGCACGAGTGTGTGTGTGTGTGTGTGTGTGTGTGTGTGTGTGTGTGTGCGCGCGGGCACGTATGAGCACAATGGACAATGAAGCAAGATAAAATATAATCAAACTGAACAAATGAACAGTTCAGTTTTCAGAAAAAAATGCTTATGTGGAGTTGTTATTCACAGTGTGGCAAATGCAGGGATATGTGGTAAAGGTTGAGAAGCTAGCATGCAGATGGCAACATCAAGAATAGCTGGATAACTGGCACAGGTACAGTGTAGCATCACAGTTACAAATGAACATAAAATCATAGAACAGTCCCACAGGCAGTGAAGGAGTGTGCAGTTGTTGGAGTTTAAGCAAAAAATTCAGAACTGGGCAGTACAATGGTAAGCAGAAGTGCAGGTCTGGCTAAATTACAGGACACTTACTATAATGCCTGTAAAGTCTGACCTGCCTCCTCTGGCAGGCAAGTCAATTTTGTATAATCTCATCTACTAAAAAACACAAAACGTGCATAAGTGCAGCATAACCATGGGCATCAGAAACAGCTACACCTGTACAATAAGTCTTACTTTCACACGAGTCATCATAGTAAGCCTTAATGTAATAATCTGCTCATTTCTTCCCAACCCCTTCTTTCCATTAACAGAGATAGTTGAGGTGGCACTTCCTCATATTGTAGTTTAGCATTCTCACCAGAGTGGGTGATGCCCTGGAGTTACCCACTGCCCTGGGAAGTATGTACTAGGCATCAACCTTTTACAGGGGACCCTCATAGCTGCCCATCAGTAGGTGCACCCTGTGTTGCATAGGCAACAGGTTAAGAAAGATTTCAGCCACCCTGTTGCACCATATAGGATCCCTGCCACCCTCAGGTCCTGAAGAAGCTATGTCCTTATCCTAGTTCAAGTTCCGAAGTGAGCATGATAGACGGGGCTTGATGCCATATGACATCACATAATGTGCATTGATGGGCAGGGGTGTGGTGCCAATTAATAGCAGCATAAATCATGTGGTCATTAGTGAGGTACATGGCAACAACTGCACAGCCATGACCCACAGGCACGCACACCCTGTCTGACCTAGATGCCTCAACATGGTCATAATGGGCATCTGGGTAACATTATGGCCTTGATCATTACAATGCTGCAAATGTGTGGCAGTGTTGGCTAGCAATTATTGGAGCTATTCAGAAAGCATTATGATATATAACCTCATTAGCATAATCACAATGCTATGAGCCTCTTAATAGAACAATGTGGTCATCTTGCAGAGAGAGACTTTGGTACAGAGATGGATAGAATACTGCAGCTAGAAGATATTGTAGAAGAATGAAATAGAGTTTAATCTACTGCAGACAGGCAACCTTGTAATGTACATCACATTGCAGGGACAACTCTAGGGTGCTGGTTGCAACTCACAGCTAGCACATAAACAACAAGTGTTGCAGTGTTATGTGGGAGTGGAGGAGTGACACATCCAAATAGCAAAGCAACAGGAAAAAGGCAGAACAGACATTATTCCTGTGATAAGGGTAACAGTCATCTATACTTTACTGTCCAAGCATGACAGGTCGCAGTCTTATGGGGGAACAAGTGTGCAGAAACAGACTTTACAGCTAATCTACATGCAGGGCTGGGGCTCCTGGATGAGGATAGGGAGACTATGTTGCATTTGCAATTGCAGTGTTTGTTGGGTCCGAAGTTCTGTGGGCAAAGACTATGCTAGGGGCATTGCAGTGAAGTGGCATTGCATGTGGACCATATCTGGCACAGTGTTGCAGTAGTTATGCCATTGCATTGCATAAGACAGTACCTATCACAGGGGTGCTGGGGCAGTAGCATGTTACACCATGGACAGTCCTGTATGCACACAGTGGTCCATGCGTATCCCCAAAGATGTACTGGTGTTGTCATGGCACCAAAAGTATGGCAGCACAGTAAGAAATGTACTCCTTAGAAGATGGATGTTCTTCTGGCCGTGATCCAAGACAGGTGCATTCTTGTGGAAGGCAAGGCAGAGAAGGTCTTCAGAGGACAGGTGTACCTAGAAATGGTGTGGCAGATAGAGGCTGCTGATAGATGCAACCACATGGTGCAGCCAGTGTGTTATAAAGTGACTGACAGGATCTTGCATACAAAAAACAGGCACAAGACATAGATGCTTATTGGTCTGCCACTAGGATCGCTCTTTCAAAATATTGTCAGCTCGCAGAGCTGCAGCAATTTGAAATAACACTTAGAGGTGAAACTGACACAAGTGATTCATGGAGGTGAACTGGATGAAGAGGATAGACTGGCCAGGATAACCTAAGAGTCTGGGACGAACAGATAAGTAGTGGCAAATGCCAGTCATGTAGCATATTAGTATCTCATCTATCTGATGTATGTAGACTTTACCACATACTTTACTGTCTCTCAGGAACATCAGGGCTTCAATATCAAATGCATGCAGCACAGATGACAACATTCTACTTCATGTGGGGGAAACACCAGGTGAGATGTATGACATGACATTGCAAGCTAAAGCTGGTGATCACTTCTGCACACAGTACTCACATATACCATATTGCATTTGTTTCACACAGGAATATCAGAATAGTAATAGACGCATACAGAACCAACAGGTATGTGTGCTCATAGTCAATGCATATTCCTGGCATGCACCTGTCTTTCTGATGCATGGTGGTGTACCAGCTTATACAGTGTTACATTATCTGTTCCACTGGAAGATGATTCAGCAGTACAAGTCTGTATATGAGTATGATCAGCATGTCTATAGAGTATGACAGTGATAGCACTGTGTACATGACACAGTCAGAATATACTCTGGTACTGTTGGCAATACTAACACTGGAGGGAATGTTCCCCTCCCCTACAGAGGCCTAGGACAGCCATCCTATATCATCTGTGTTTATTGAAGATGGCCTGTTTATGTGTTTCCCACACATTGCACATAGGTAATAGACACACTGCTATCATCTGTGAAACACATTGTCTAAGGTACACACACATGCCCTGGGGAGAAATGCATTGCTCCCCATTGCTGACTTGAAGCACAGGTATTATATAATATTGGTATTAGTGTTACTCTTGGCAAGAAACAACATGCATATTTATGATCCAGGCACAGATGGATGCCACTTGAATTGTGTCAGAGCTGTTCAGTGTGATGTGACCTTCATGAGGGCATCCATGGCCTCCATGAAGATTTACAACCATTGCAGGGACTGGCAGACCACTTGTCAGCCATTACTGGGTCCCTGCTGCTTCTTGCAAATGGCATTCATCATCAAGGTAGGGAATGATTGTACACTGGAGGTGTGCATGACCACTTTACAGACATGGTTAGCTTCATAGGTTCATAGATAGATTCATAGGTTCATAGATTAGTACTAGGCTAACTGCCCTTGTGAGCTATTTTAAGCCTAGCCAATTATCCCTTGTGAGACTCAAACCCTGTACCTTGTGTTTGTAAGGCAAACACCTTAACCATTAGGCCACCCTCCCAACCCTTCATTGTCACCTTCTCCTCCTCTGATCAAGGTCATCCATATGGATAACAGTCATCTGGCTCCACCATTTGCTTTACCTCTGGCCATTCACATGGATGTGAACAACATCCCTCTGGCTCCACCACTGCCTCCACACCTGCTGGTGGCTGCTCAACTGGGTGTTGAAAACACTTTTCTGTCTCCATCCTTTCCTCCATTCATAGCCATGGAAAATCCCATGGATGTGCATAACGTTTATCCAGCTTCACTGTGGGGTCACCCCCACATATAGCAATCAGGGGCCTGGGGTTTCACAGTGGCCCATTTCCCATTAGATGCCACCTAGATTGTAGATATCCTTAGCTGGACAAGATGTATTTACTGGCATCAACCCATTTGCCATGACCACACAGTATTTGACACAGCCACAATTTCACATAGGGAGCATACATGTCATGACCTCCACTGGAGCACATGCTTCTATACCTACTTTTGCAGGGACTTATTCTACACCTGGTTAGCAGTCCACATTTGAAAGCCCTATAACATCACAGGACAATAGGATCTCTGACATCCCACTACAACCTAGACATCTGCAGGCTTATCACAGGCACTACCCTTAACTCCCAGTCATGCAAGTGTTGTTGCCCCATGCTACTGCCTTTTGAAATGATGATGTCCATGCCCACGGTTCATGTGGGTTAGGTAATGCCTGATGCACAGCATGGACATTGCATGCACTCTATTACATAACTGGATGTAAAAATGCATACATTACTTTTGTTCTGTGTTAATACCATCATGGCTCACAGTTGTAAACCATACACCAAGTCTTTGTTAATGACATGATGTATTGCACCCCACCTCCTGCATCATGTGGGGGCATACTTGAGCTATGTCCTCTTCTGACTCCTTATATGACTCTTTCTCCATGGGTGGCACACCACTATCAGCCAGTGTTATGGTTTTCCCTCACTGTAACTGTTTATGCAGCACCATGTTTTGTAGCATAGTGCATGCAATAATGTTTCATGTCTGCACCAGTATGTTATTGTACACCCTCTCTGCCTCTAACTGAAGGCTGCAGATTGGGATCATCAGCCAATGTTTTAAGGTGTATGTGGCATCAACTATAATACACAACAGCAAACACCATTATGAGCAACTTGCTACCTGTATTCATGTAACTGGGCCATCACAGGCTCTAGAGTTGGAAATATGTGCACCAGCTAACTAGATGACCTTGCAGACAGTCCCCCCACACAAAATGTAGATCATAGCTAGGTACTAGGCTAGCTACTCTTGTGGGTCATTTTAAGCCTAGCTAATTTCCCTTTCAAAGGCATGGACCAAACTTTGTACCTTGTGCCTGTGAGGTAAACACCTTAGTCGTTTTGTCAACCACCAACCCCCCCCCACCAAATATATGGTCTAGAATATGGTTCACATGTGTCTAATGTGGAAATCATGTGAATTACCTGATTGGTGCACAGTCATGTTGTATAGAATACCCTTCATGTTGCACACCACCTGGCAGTTGATGGAATGGAAACCTTTCTGGATGATATACTGGACTCCTTAATTGCAATCCAGATGCAGTGAATGGCTCACTTGCAGGATTTCAAAGACATGGGCTATGTTAAAAAATGATTACACGGTGATGATTCTTTCCCATGCTATCATTAAGCACCACATCTGCTCCTTCACATGCATCATCATCACGTCTATGAACTGGCAAAGGATTCATGAGGCTGAGGCCTGCAAAACTCAAGCAAGTTTCCAGTTGTATGCTGAAAGGTCCCAGTGACAAGAATGGTTAATGCTACAGAAACACTTTCATATCCACTGTGATGGGCATCCCATATAATCTCCTTGACCCCATGGGAGGACAGACTCAGTCAATCAACTCCCATATGATGCCTTTGCATATTAGTGGTCACTTATGTCCCGGTCATGGAGGTGATGGTATATATCAGCTACTGATGGATTCTTCTGTGATATGTACAGCAGAGGTGTGTACCATTATGGACACTGGTTTCCAAAGTGGCTTAGACATTTTGAGCAACTAAAGTAGATGCTGCTCCGAGCATCCTTCATAAGTGATAAATCTGTTCATCGAGAAGTGCTGGTACATAGAACATACATCATGCTGATCACCACGGCTCATTATGTAGTTTTTATGCATTTTTAAATTGTGCCATCATGTTTGCTTTTATGATTTGCTTACACCTCAGCTCTCATGTATACACTCACTTGCATGTCATTATGCAATCATTTAAATCTGGTACATACCACGTTATTTTGCTTGATAGCACAATCATAATACACATCTCTGAATTGGCCTTTCCTTGTATATCGACACTGACCAAGACAGTTCACTTAATGCAGTGCGCTATTTCTGAATATAACACCATATTATCTTCTGCTTTGGTATTCAAATATGAGTGTTGAATACAAACCGTGTCGCAAGAAAGAGCAACATATGCACATATTTCACTGTGGCTTTCTTCCTTACCTTTGCATCAGCTGAGTTATTTAGTTTATGTGTATTAGTTTGGCAGTTAGAATGCAGCACAGATATTTCTGTTCAGTGTGCTAAATTATGGTAGAGATATAAGGGACTTCGGTTCACTGCCAGTTTCTTCTGACATTTATCGACATCTTCTTTATCAACATTTACATGTTTTATATTTCACTTTCTTAGGTAAGCTCACTAAAAACATATCTATTTTTCACGGGCACTTAGGATCAGTGATCTAGCTAATTGATCTTCTCAGTCATACAGTATGGAAGTAAACATGGTAGGAAATAAATTCTAGGCATAAACGCTATCTGGCCAGATAAGATTGCCATCTTATGATGTGACAGCTATACAAATGCACAATGTAAGTGCACACTGGTGCAGTGACCCCCCCCCCAGGGCTAGTATAATTACATTCAATAGAATTCATTTATCATATGCCTGTGGAAGGCAGTAAATCTGTATGTAACTTTCCTAAAAGCTTTAGTTATAAATTCAGATTTTGTAAATGGCCCCTCAGTTCTATGCTTTTTAGTTATCGTTCTGGATAATCTGAATTTACATTTCCACTTCATGGATCCTGAAAGAACATTGTCAAATAATTCACATTGAAGTTAATCACTACATTGTTGTAATCTGTGCTCTTGTGATAAGCAAGTCATACTGTGATAAATGGTACTTACATCAGAGTATTATGTAATTAAAGCCAGAGTGAGTAATTTGGTAGAGAATTAAGAAATAGTTTCTTCTGGGAAATGTTTTAAGCGGTTACAGTTTGATATAAGAAGGCACAAAATCAAACTATTCTTTTAGACATTCTTTCCCTGCAATAAATATGTGCTTTTTAAAAGGAAAGCAGAAAATGAATATACCAGAAAGAAAGAAAGAAAGAACACATTAAATGAAGAAAATATTCATCGCAAGTCAATCTTTTGAAATTAAATCCTTTATTACAAAATTCCTAATAAAAGGAATAGTTTAGCTAGTATGCTTAGATATTAGTTGCTCAATATGGCTGCATTTTCATAAAGGTTTACTGCTAAATAAGAAGGACATCTTAATTAAGTAAATATGTGGGAAAAATAGACAATACTTTTAACTGACATTTGGGTTGGTTACTGCACTATTTACCCATCAATATTTCATTAATTATGCACATAATTCAGGAAACTTTGCTTGCTGTGGCCCAATACGATAAAAAATATTGGAGAATTTTATTGATGACTTAGATGAAATGTTGTATACCTTTTGGCACTATACATTAATGGATCAATATAGTATTAACAAAAACGTAACAGTTGCATTCAGCCTTGAATGTGAGGCAAGTATTATTGATGAATGAAAATTAAACTACGCAGGCAGTTTCACAACAGGTACAACTGTTTTTAGAATATTGGTGGACTGAAAATATTCTTTTTTTAGTTAACTGTCCATTAGATTGTTTGCTATTGTATTATACTTAAAAGCAAGTCTGGGGAAAATTGATGGCTTGTCAAGATAATGCACTGATGACTCCATCCATTGCTCATTCAGGTGAGGGAACTGGGTTCAATTACATGGGAGTCAACAGTGGTGGAAAGAAGTGCAAGTTCTATCATCTGACTTTTTGCTCAGTAGCAATGATTCTATAATGATAGATATGTAGGAGATAGATTTTATTTATTTATTTTGCATTTGTTGACCGGGATAGTCCCACTGGATGCATGTCCATTTTCAGCAGAGGCCCGGGAAGAAAAGCTCCAAGGGTAAGCAGATACAGCATTACATAATACCAGCATTACATATTACAAACAGACTATTTACAGAGATTACATAAGTAAGCAAGTTAAACAAGTTCCACAGGTTAGAGTTAATCCCGAGCGTAAGTCAGGATTAAATTAAATTACACAGTAAACTGGTTAACAGATTTGTACACATTCTAGAGAGAGAGTTAGCCAGGCTTGATACATTGACATAGCCAGTTAAGTGACAAATGTTGTTTGAGTCTAGTGTTAAATTGACCTACGGTGGAAAGTAAGGTAGATAACGAGACAGAGGAAGAACGAGAGAGAGAAAGAGAGAGAGGGCTACATTGATTTACTTGATATCTGATCAAGTATGAAGAGTCACAGTTACTCACACAATTTATGCACTTAAATGCAAAAAAAAAGGGAAAGACGATACATTCTGTGTAAAGCACATCATTGTTTCATACTCTTATCAAAATGGTGATGTGAACAGGTATGGTGTAGTGATCTGTGACAAGGTAAGAGATGACCAAACCTGAGGACTGGCAGACTACTGTGGCCAGTTTATTTGAAATGGTATATTTTAGTATATTATATTATAAAGAAATGTACAAACATGCAAAAAGCTTGTTGAAGAGGGAAGATGCCTTCTTACTCCATGTACAACTCCAACCATCTATCTCTGCAGCTTCCTGTAATAAATATCCCACCGTCCTTAGCTTCTGCTCTCTGTAGCATTTGCTTCTGCATACAATATCACATAAAACCTCACTCCACAGCAGTGTTACAGATACTTACCACCCTTTCAGAGAAACAATGGCTTCTCACTTCTCCCTCTCTTTCTCTCAGTTCTATTCATGGCCCATTCTCTCCTCACTAACACTTCATTGCAGTAAATCATCCCAATGGAACAGGCCCCTGTATATCTTGATTATGTCTGCTATTGTTTCCTGCCCTCCACAATGCAATGATCTGGTGTTCCTTACACCTTCTTGTTCAGCATCCATCCTTCAAATCTTTTAAATGCCCTTCGCTGAATTCTTACCACGTGCGTAATGACACCTTTGAGGAAAAGCCTACAAAGTTTATCTAAAGCCTCAGTGCTACAAGACTAGTGGCTTGTAGAGTAAAAGGGCCACTAGCTTCTTCCAAATATGCATCACAGAATTCTGTTTGTCTCAGCCATAGAATTTTTGTATTGACTGAAGTGGTTATATCCGTTGCTACAATGACCTCAATATCATTTTCTTTACTTTGTGAAATAGTACAATGATGAGCCAGCAAACACTCTTGTGCTTCTAATGACTGGAGTATATCACTTTGCACTTGCTGGGATTGAATCTCAGCCCCTCCACCTCATTTTATAGATAACACTAACTCTGGCTTCTTATGGCTGTTATTTGTGCAAAGAAATGTAAACCATAACTAGACAAAGTGTCAAACTATCATTCATCTACATAAAAAGAAAATAAAGCATCCGGGGAGTCATTAACAAGAGTGTGCATGTCGTGCTAAGCCTAAACATTTGGCCATATTTGCATGATGTGCAGCATTGCTCATTGAATACGCAAGATGCCAAGCAACTCTACACATTCAGCAGCACCCACTCATGGCCAGAACGCCTGCTTGTGGCCATGCAGATAGGCTTGAGCACACAATATAACCACAGGTTTTAAATAAGCTTATCCTCAGTAAACAAGCACATTTGGATGGCATAACACAAGGCACTGACTTCTTGAAGTACATAAATTAAGAGGTAGGTGCATCTTAAAGAACAAAGTTTAGTTATATATCAATAGATCACTGTACAAACACCTCTTATTATAATTATTGATCACTACAGAAGTTATCATGGCCAGTCAGGAACACATCTACATGATTTCAAAAATTGAAATGTTGACAAAAGGAGATGAGAGGGACACAGCTATAGCATAACAAAGTGATTAAATTGTATAAATAATAGGTAAAGTTAAGAGATGAGATAACATTTGTCAAGAAAAGCAGATATAGTGTGGGACATTGTATATACTGCAGATAGTACACAGTTATGGAACCTCACTGACATTGCCATATATAGTGTGAAAGTAAACAAAGGCAATTATTTACACAGAAATTAACTGATGTTTGAACATACATATCAGTTAACAAATGTTAACCCTTTCCTTACCTTATATGTATGAAGGAAACACTAATGAAGTTATAATGGCAATTGTACACACATGTAAAATTGAGGACATATTGAGAAGAATCATGCACATCTATAAAATTAGTCCAATGATAGTAGCACTTCTAGAAACAATCTGTTGTGTCAGCAACCTGCATGTTGTGAATCATAGAAAGTGTGACTGTTCATACATGTCATGGATTTATGTACTGCAATCCAGAAGGACCTGACACATATACAGAATTGACACTTTGGCCAGCATATTAACAGAAGAGTGGGCTGCTTTCCATATTTACAGATGTTTAACTACAACACATGTGAGATGTACGTAGTAGCAGAATGAGGGCCATGGTCATATGACCTACAGTAACATGCACATAAATCAAGGCAAAACTCATGTGCAGTCACTATCTTGACAACTGAGCTATGTGTGGGAATGTCAGTATATGTTTATACATATGACATACATATGTGTGATAAGAAGACCACGTAATAGATAGGCTGGCCATAGACTTAGGGCAAAACAACTTACATGACAACAGTATTGTACAATGATGTCAGCTATATGGAAAATATATCTTCTGTCATTTAAAAAATGATTTCAGTGTAATTACTATATTATGTGTGTCCTGTCACACAATATACTTTGAAATACAAATGTCTGTCAAGCTATATCTCTGAATGTAGTATAGCATCATGTAGTATATCATATTTTGCTCCAAAGTGACCCTTGTTGAACACATTAGTGATACCTGTGTGACATTAAACAAACTAAGGATAAAAACAAAAAAAAAAACAAACAATCCAAAAATAGACTGCCAGAATACACTAAAAACTCCAAAATGTATTGTGAAGTGCTTTTCGTCTGGCATAATACCCAGACTTCCTCAGACCTGAGTTTTTAGTGTATTTTTGGATTGACATTACACAAACATAACTCAAAAACAGGTGAAAGATTAAAATCAAGTAAGTGAATTGCTGAAACTTTGTGACATCCCTCCTCCAGGCCAGTGATCAAGCAGCCTTGATCCTCACCACTGACTCCACTGGGAAACATTCACAGTGAAAAAAATAGACGCATACACAATATTTTCAGATGTAGCTCTCTGCACCAAGTACAATTTCCCCTTAAGAACACACACTCCAGTATTGGGACTGATCACTACAGAGCTGAGTCCTTAGCCGGGTGTTCCAAACCAAGTCCTCCACCACTCTCTCTGTGAAATCAGTGCTCTCAGTGTTCCTGTTAAAAGTAGCTATCACACATACTCTTTTGAGATTTTGATTTTCACATACACACATCCACCTAGGAAAGACTGGCACAGCTTACCCGCTCTGACACTACCACTGAGACAATAAGGTAGATTTACTGTTACCAGAACACCTGAAGCCAGCTATTTTAAGGCTGTTACAAGGGTACCCAATTACACTTAATAAAGTTAATAGTTATACAGATGGTAGTTAACCAAGCAGCAAGACTTTCAGGAATGTGGAGCCACAGTGCCACTAAATAAATTCAAGTACTATCAAAGGTTAAATATTTTCTAAAAGACCAGCCACAATGAAAGGTTTAGATATATTTAATAATAAATAATAAAAATAAATGAAAATACTGAATACCTATTTACAATAAACACCAAAGTTTCTATCACAGGAAATATAAAAAAACACAGATGGAAAGACTTAGACAGATGCAGAAAAAAAACAACATTTAGCTAATCTCACTATATTTTTCTAACTGACTGAAGAATTACTGTTTCCTAGTTACTTACTAAAGCAAAGCAAAATGAAAGTGGATGAGAGTCTCTTGCCAGGTTCAAAAACAAAGTGCACTTATCACATCTCCCACTAGTATTCAAATACAATTTCAGTGCTGGCAACAGAATGACATCAAATCTGGTCATCTGACTCACACTACCATCAGAAATTGAGCCAGGATCTGGCATTGATGTGGCACAGTACACACATTGAACTTTAAGGTTTATTACCACATCTGGAAATAGTAAAACAATTCTAGCACTTTCACGATTCCTGCAGAAACTAAAAAGCTATTCTCTGGCACTCCAGGGCAGCAAATAGTTCACCACTAAGAACAATAGAGCAGGACCCCAGTCCAGTCCTTTCACAGAAACTCTGTCTCGGGCTGCATTCAGACCTGAGATAAAATCTTTATGGCCTAAACCAAATAATTTAATTTCAGGAATTTTTCTTAAGGTTAGATGGAATGAGCTTAACCCCCTCCCCTGTTAAAATATATACATTTTATCAGTTACAACAATACAGTCTGACATACATGTATATTTGTTTTCTGTCCAGCAGGATGCACTGTAGATACATTTTTCACACTAGCATCTGTACACATCAGTTTGATATTCAAATGACATATAATTCTTTACAAAACTCTAGCTAGCTATGCTGTTATATGTTACACATACACTGCCCTACTCCCTCTGGCACAGCTGGCACTCTCTTACATAATCAGATCTCTCCCCCCTTTGAAGACTCAAGCTAGTTTTCCAGTGACCCTGGAGAAATATTGCTTGAGAGAAATGAGTCTGTCTGGGAACACATTAACCCATACCCTGTCTTGACAGCCCATCTACACTGGCACTGTCAACCCCTCTATGGTACTGTACTGTCTTGTCATATGCCTGCAACCTTAGTCTTAATAACTTGGGATTTTGCTGCCTGGCCCAATGTAGCCATGTTAAGGGACTGTGGTCTGTAACCACAGTAAATTTCCTTCCATACAGATAGGGCTGAAGTTTTTGTAGTGCCCATGCTATGGCTAAACATTCTTTTTCTACAGCTGCATAACACCCCTCTCTGGGTTGGGATCTACAGCTGAGATATATAACAGGGCGCTCTTCACCCTCTAAGGAAACCTGGCTGGGTACAGCCCCCACCCCATGGTTTAAAGCATCCAGATGTATAACAGATTATTTGCTGTAATCTGGACTGCCTAGCAGAGGGGAGCCTCCCAAAGCCCCTTTAAGCTTTTGAAATATCTGCTCACAGGCTGGGGTCCACACAATCTGATTTGGCATGTTTTTCCATGTCAGGTCTGTGAGGGGAGCAACTATTCTACTATAATTGGGAACAAACATTCTAGAGTACCCTGCTGTCCCCAATAATGTCATCACTTGCTTTTTAGTAACAGGGGCAGGACATGCCTGAATAGCTTCAACTTTGGCAGGTTCTGGCCTGATCTTACTACTCCCCACTCTATGTCCCAGATAGAAGACCTCTGCCATACCCACCTGACACTTACTGGGCTTAATGGTCAACCCTGCCCTTTGCAGTCTGCCCAGGAGCTTCCTGACATGCTAAAGGTGCTCTTGCCAGGAATGGCTGTAGATGGCAATATTGTCCAGGTAAGCAAGGGCATAATCTCCTGCTCCTGTTAGGATATGATTTACTAGCCACTGGAAGGTCTCTGGGGCATTTTTCATCCCAAAGTGCATCTTCATGAACTTGTATAATTCAAAACAAGTCACAAAGGCTGACCTCTCTCTAGCGGTGGGAGTCAAGGGCACCTACCAGTAGCCCTTTGTCAGATCAGTAGTGGTCAGATACATATCCTCACCCAGCTGCTGTAAGGTTTCATCTGTCCTAGACAAGGAGTAAGCATCTGACTCTGAGTGACTTTTTAGTTTTCTGTAGTGCACACAGAACCTGGTGTTGTCATCTTTTTTTGGTACCAGCACCACTGGGGTGGCCCAGGGACTGCTGGGGTCCTGGATTACTCCCAGTTCCAACATTTCCTGTGTCTCCTCCCTCAGAGTCTGTCTGACTTGCACAGGGACCCTGTAAGCAGCCTGATTGATAGGTTTTTGGGGTCCTGTATCCACATGTTGCTGCACCAAGTGGATGCACCCAGGCTTCCCAGTGAACATGTCCCCAAACTCCTTTAAAACTGCTTGTATTTCTCGAACCTGGGTAGGAGATAGCCACTCGGACATTGCTACCCCTACCACTGAGGTATCAGTCTTTGCCTCACTGAGGAGATCAGTCACCAGATCCCCCTCAAACTCCTCCTACCAACCACTGCAAATACTCAGCACAAGGGCCTCCCTATCATGGTAAGGCTTCATCATGTTAACATGGTACAATTTATGCCCCTGCCTTCTGACAAGCAGTTTTAGCATGTAGTTAACATCACTGATCTTCAGTACCACTGTGTAGGGTCCTTCCCAAACTGCCTGCAACTTACTGTGTCTAACAAGAATGAGCACCATGACCTGCTGTCCCACAGCATACTCCTGGGTTCTTGCATTCCTGTCATACCAGACCTTTTTCTGCTTTTGCGCTCCTACAGCTCTGACTGGAGTGGACTGCCAAAGCAAGTACTGCTCCTGTTTAAACACTGTAGGCTTTCTAATGGTTATGTCAGAGGCTGTGTGTCTCTTAGCAGTGGCCTCTTTTCCATCCACTAAGATAGGATACAAACTACAGTGATAGTTTGGTTTCCCTCTTGTCTATAGAAAACATACCACTAGCATGCTGTTATTCCCACTTGCTGGCTCCTTCACCTTTTGTTCCACGCTTTGCTTCAGTGGACATTTGTATGCTATGTGGCCCCACTGGTTATATTTAAAACATCTAAACGCTGCTCCTGCCCATGTACCTGAACTAGTGGCCTCCCCTTTTACTGCTTGACTTTGATGGGGTAGTTTAGGCTGCCCACCTTTGTTTCCTTATATCCATGTACAGCACTGTGTATCTCAATCTCATTTGTGTGCAGTGGTGCCCTGTTTTACCAAGTAGAGATCCGCTTTTCTCCCCAGCTCATCTGCAGTTACACTTCCAGTCTGCCTGCTAGATTGTCATGTCCTCAGGCAAAGCACTAAGGGCTTCTTTCCTCATCAAAAGGTCTGCCAGCCTTTCAAAAGTGGTGACCTGACACCTACTCTCCCGCCCATGAAAATAAGTACTTAGCTCAGCAATATAATCGCATACACTAAAAAAGTCTTTCGGCTTTTCCTGGTTAGGGGTTACCAAAATGGAACTCCAGTCCATTAATGATGGGCAGTGGATTTTTATGGTGCTGAGTTTCCAGCCTGACACCCAGCCTTCAAAGAAGGCACATCCATTCATGCACGCACCTACCTGCATGTCTTTAAACATCACTAGACCGTGGGTTTGACATGCAGACTCCACACAGAAGGTGCTGCAGCCAAGAATCAAACAGGAGAATCTCTTGCTGTGAGGCAACAACACTAATCGCTGCACCACCATGGCCTGTCACCACTGCGGACCATGAATATAATCACATACACTACATTACAAAAATCTGGAATGCTATACACCTTAACATAAAAACTACAGCTGACAAAGTCAACTTTAAGAACCTTCTCAAATCCCATTTAGCTAGCTCATGGATATGCACCTATTCCAACCTGGGCTAAACTACTTACAAAATATATACAGACATTTTTGCAACACAAGTGTTCTACACAGAATGGAATATCTATAATGTTATTCACATAAGGCTAACACTAACACCTGTGTCTAATAATAGATTTTTTTCACTGTAGTATAATCACTATCTTACTACATTTCACTATCCCTAAAATAAAATCTTGTATCTGTATTAGTATACAACATCATCTTTATAATTTAATAAGTGAAACACTTCTTGTGTTGACTTACCTTACTTGAAAACTAAGAAATGCTACTCAGGATTACATCTACAGATCTGATTCAGTTTTTGTTTCTTCTGTTTTTGTTCTTTCTTTCTTAAACTGTTCTTATTCTTTCTTATCTCAAATTGTTGTCACTGCCACTCATGCATTTGAATGTACCTCAGTCCACTGTATAATATGTTATGTATAATATGCTATATATTGCTATATACAGCTACCACTAATTTTAACCACTACAAAGTGTGCATGACAACAATTTTATAATGGATTAAGATTAGATGTCTATTGTACACCTACTGTAATTCATTTTTCCTATTTTTTTATAATCTTGTACTGTTAATAATAGAGCTTTTCTCCCACAAATGGGAAGCCTGCCTAGTCAGACTTTCCTGGTAGATAAATGTAAAATACAATAAATAAATATGTACATTTCTCATCTGTTATACTTAGACAACTGTAAGTATGGATAGCAACACGTTATTCTGTGGATATACTGATCAAGGTGACAGTTCTAAGTGTCAGGTCCTTCTGGATTGCAGTACATAAATACACAGGATGCATGAACAGTCACACTTTCTAATATTCACAGCATGCATGTTGCTGCCACAAATGATTATTTCCAGAATTAATACTATTATTGGAATGATTTCACCCATTATTACACGTGTGCACATTGATGTTATAGCTTCATTATTGTTTCTTTCATACATATAAGGCAGTGAACCTTTATGTATGTTCAAACATCAATCATGTGTATATAAATTGTTTCCTTTAATTACTTTCACAGTATGCATAACAATGCCAGTGTAGCTCCATACATTTTAACCAGAGATGTAGTTAGGCATACTCACCGTACTCCACTTTTTCTGAGCATTTCTCAGAATATTTAAAGTGCAAACAGTACATAATTGTTTAAAACTGTCTGAACTATTGTATGCTGTATATTCTTATAGAAAGTCTGCTTTCCTATGAAAAATGTACTTCCAGAATACCCTTTTTATGGTTACAAGTGGCAACAACTGAATATAAAAGTCCCTATCTGAAGTGCATAGTACAGCAGTTTACATATTGAGTACATTTTTTAAATGATAGGTGGCTGGTGGGGGCAACAGCATAAGGTTTGTTACAAAATATACATTTCTGGCTACACATCTGATGTACACTAGCTACAGTTTATACAGTATCCCATAATGTATCTGCTATCCCAGCCAGCTGCCATCTCACATCTTCACTTAAATGTTATTTCACACGCATCACATTTACTCATTTGTTACGCACTGTAGCTGTGTCGCTCTCACCGCTTTTTGGCAAAACATAATTGTGTAGATGAGTCACTGAGTGGACAGGATTACTTCTATAGTTATCAGTAATTATAATTAGTGGCTTTTCTACATAATTAAGAGGCAGAGTAAGTTTAATGAGGAAGGTGTAGTTATATATAAATTGATGAATTTATATATAACTACACCATCCTCATTAAGCTTTCTCTGCTATTATGTATGATGTAATTCAGGTTGCCATTGCCTTGTATTCTGCCATCAACATGTACTCTCTTATTAAGGTTAAGCATATTGTTGTTTATACTGTCTGCTTGAGCCTCTCTGCACCACATTTTGGCAACTAGCAAGTGTTCTGGCCATGAACGGCTGCTGCTCAGTGTGTAGGGTTGCACAGCAGATTGCATATTTGATAATCACTGCTACTTGTCACATTAAGATGGAGAAACATATAGGCTTATAAACATGTACATGCTTGTTAATGAATCCCTGTGCGTCTTTTAAGTTGTTTCAAGAATAACAAGACTGATCGATAAATAATCAAAATTACTATATAAAAAAATGAAGTAACAATTTAGAGATCAAAAAAGAGAAAAACATTAGAAATATAAACAAGTTTTCAAAGTTTTATGTACACAGTAAGCTTAGAACAATGTTAGCTTCCATAATACAATATATACAAAATATGTCAATATGAAATAATTGTAATCAAAGAGATATAAATTCTATACCTCAGAATGTTATTATATTTTTGAATGAGTTGACCTTATTTACAGTTTATCATTTTTGGAATGCAGTATTATAGAACTTCATTTTAAGAGGGAAACTCTGTTTCAGTTTCTTGTTTTTCTCCTTGCAGCAGTTAATGTTGTTGTTGTGTCTTTTGGCTTTTCCTGGTTAGGGGTCGCCACAGCAGAACTCTGGTCCGCTAATGATTGGCAGTAGATTTTTATGTGCCGAGTTGCCGGCCCTGACTCACAACCTTCAACAAAGGTATGCCCATTCACGCATGTCTCCAAGCAGAAGACGCTCTAGCTGAGAATCGAACAGGACAATGTCTTACTGTGAGGCAACAACGCTACTGCAGCACCACCACCACAGTCCTTGCAGCAGTTAATGAACATCAAAAGACAGATTTTTGGGATATGTTTACACAACTAGAAATGGGGTTGTCAAATAAAACTACATATTTTGATAAACAATTTTGAAGATTTTTTTCTAATTTTGTGTGGCATAAGAAAAATTATATACAAAATTTCCAAAAGGAAAAAATATCCAAAACAACGAAGATGTAATATTAGTAATAACATTTTAAAGCAATCTGTTTCTGGTTTTAATTTGAATGAGGGAAAGGAATGTTGCATATCAAGTTCTATTACAAAGCAATGATAACTTCTTTATAATCAAAAATAATCAAAATGATTGCTTTCAAGGCAGAGAAGAACTTGTTTTTTTGTGAGTGTCTTGATATAACTTTAAATTGCAATTATTTTATTTTTACAAATGCATATTATCAACAGTATTAGGGCTTGACTATATGGTGGCCAGGGCTTGACTATATGGTGGCCATGACCCTCTGTTATAAAAATATACCTTTAGCACAATGGTGGGATTTATATAGTTACAACTGTATTGGTTTTCATTATGTTGAAATGGATTAGTATTTTTATTAATGGTATTCTTTTTATTTGGTCTGGACACAAGCTTGAGTTTATGCGAGGCAGACATGATAAAATCAAATTATTTTTGAATGTTAAATGTGTTCATAGCCAAATCAATGCTGTCTTTCTAGATATTACTATTATAAACAAGCTTTAGATAATCAGAGATTAGAGACTAGTTTGACAAGGAAACTGTGACTGACAATTCTGTTATTTGTTATACGTCTGTGTCACACAAAGATCAATATAGCAAAAGAACAAATGACAGCTGGCAGTCAGATTGTCACCAATTGTTCTAATTTATTTGCAGAGATAGATGTTTTCCTGAATAAATTTAAAATGAGAGGTTACACTTTGGATGTACTTGAGAAATCTTTAGAAGAGGTAGCCTATTAAAAGGGTCTATAGTAAATCAGTGAACGCTTAAATAGCGAACGCTGATTTATCAACCCTTAAAGAGCGAAACCTGACAATCTAGAAGACACGGAACAGTAATTTTTTCCCCAGGGAAAAAAATCGCTGTTACACAAAAAAGAAAAAAAAAAGTTCAAAACACAAAATAAAGAGGGAGGCTTCACCCCCACACCCCTACGATGTGGAAGGCTGTGCCCCCCATACCCCCTACTTAAATATACCAACTCCAACATTGCCCCACAGTGGAGAAAATGGCAAAGTCCCAAAAATGGCCCAGCGATTTTTTTTCACTGGGAAAAAAATTGCTGTTCCGTGTCTTCGAGATTGTCAGGTTTTGCTCTTAATGGGTCGATAAATCAGTGTTCACTATTTTGAGCAGTCACTGATTTAGTATAGACCCTATTAAAAGAGGTTTAGGTTTAGACCCTTTAGTACAAGGGAACCAATCCTGAATGTAGGGGGAAAATGAGAAGTTTAGTACTAACTGGCATCTTAGCATGATTTTAACTTATTCCTCAGACAGATGGGCCATTAGAGATGTGATTTATAATAGATATGACATCCTTTTTCCCAAAGATATTTCAATCCTTATTCACAAGGATATTTTATTGACATTTAAGAGAAAATCCACTTTTATTAACAGGAGAGGACAAAATGTTAAAAGAATGTTAGAAAGGCAAAATAGAATGGAAACTGGTAGGATGATGGGTTTTTATAGTTGTAATTCTTGCAAGCAATGCAGATACATAACAAACAGCCCATTCTTTTATGTTTCATCACTGGGTAAAGTTGTGCTACACCCATATATTTTAACTGTTTGACCATATTTGTGGTATATGTGGCTGGGTATCCAACTTGTGACTAATTTTATGCTGGGTATACCAAAAGAAAATTAAGTAAAAGAATTTACAAACATAACTAACTATACAATGTGTAAAAATAATAAAAAAAATAATTTATACAGACTTAGTATTATCAAAACTTTAATATATTGGGCTGGATTCTGTAAAGTTTGCAGAAGCTATTTGCGGACAGTACAGTATACTAAAGGAAGACTTCAGCGCATTTGGTGCCGACGCGATTCCAGAAGTCACACTGAAGGTAGACTGAGTACTTAAGTTTTCAGCATAGGATAATTAGGATTCCATGTGTGTCTGTCTAATTCCAAAACACATCATGTGCAAACAACACAACTCAAATGCGACAAACAGCCATGCTGACACCGCTTCTAAATTCCTTGGTGCATACTTTCCAGATGCCATGGAATTCAAGTAAATACTATGGATTACAGCAAAATCCATAGCAAAACTGGAAAAAATATATATATATAAAAATGCAACCTGCTTTTAATATAATGCAACAGGCTGCAGTAATGCAAGCCATAAAGGAGGCTGTGGCTGTGCATCCTAGAAAGCAGACAAATAGAGATAGAGCAAGTCTGCATCTAAATCAGTTGTAAGACCAGCAAATAATAGACAGATATCCGCTGGACAAATAACTGGTGCAGGCTGTCTGCAACGTGTGTCTCACGGGTCTACGACTAATGACCGAAACGACGATTCCCCGACAGGATATTCACCGACGCGAGATGACCGACAGGTAAGTTTACCGACAGGGTTATTTGCCGACAGCGGAAAGACCGACAAGGGAATGTGCGATCGCGACCCGGTAAGTGTGCGATGGTGACGGAGTTAGGAGCGGTCAGGTAAGTGCTCGAGATTGTGGGATGTCGGGTTAGGCTGTGGGAAAGGTGAGTGTGTGTTTGTGTCGGAGGTATGGTTCGGGTAAGGTAAGTGTGTGTTAGTGAGGGACTGTAGTTTAGGGACGGGTTAAGTGAGTTAGGGTTAGGGTGCAGGTAGGTGATGTGTGCGTTAGTGTCGGAGCTTGGGCTAGGGGTGGGTTAAGTGAGTTAGGGTTAGGGTGCAGGTAGGTGATGCGTGCGTTAGTGTCGGAGCTTGGGCTAGGGGTGGGTTAAGTGAGTTAGGGTTAGGGTGCAGGTAGGTGAAGTGTGCGATAGTGTCGGACCTTAGGGTTAGGGTTTGGGTCAGGGCTACTGTGTATGCTGTGTAGTGTAGTGTGTTGTTTACTTTCCGTGTGTCAGTGTAATGATGTTCGGTGTTTTGCATTGTCGGGTTTGTGTGATGTCGGTTATTTGGCGTCGGTGAGTTTTGTGTCGGGGAATCGTCGTGTCGGTGTTTAGTAGTAGACCCGTGCCTCACACATGTCTGTGCAGACCCTGTGAGGAAACCCCATCTTCCTTGAAACTAAAGTGTGTCTCAGCCTGGGTGTACTTGCATCTGGGTTATTCCGAAATACATGGGAGATGCTGTGGGAGTATCACAGACAGTTGCCAGTTGCATCCTGACAAAATTGCTGGAAGCAATGTGCAGCAAGGTGGATGACTACATATACCTTTCATCCAACTTACTGTAGCAGAGAAATGTAATTTACCAGTTCTATAACACAGCAAACTTCCCACCTTTTCTCAAAGCAACAGATTGCACAAACATACCTGTCAAGACACCAGTACTTCCAAGTAAGTGCAGGAATACAGATAGGACGCAATTTAAGGATACCCCTCTCAACAATATCCATTATGACTAAAAGTGTTTTTATTCCCCACAACAGGTGACTGTGGTTATCCACTTGAGCCATGGCTAATGACCCCATATCGTGAACCATCAAACCCTGCAGAGGAGGCCTCCAACAGAGCACAGACAGCATCCAGAAACACCACAGAGCATGTGCTTGGTGTAGTGAAAGCTTGGTTCAGAAGTCTGGACACATCCAGAGGTGCAATGCAATACACACCTGTGAAGGCAGCACACATGATGATGGTGTGTGGCATGCTGCACAACATGTTAATCAGAGCACTGGGCAGTCTTCCAGAAGCAGGTGTAGGTGAACTACCCCAAGAAACCTAACTGTCTGAAGAGGACATCACTCAAACATCAGAGGAGGAGCTGGAGGACATAGGGGAACTGAAGTCATTGTTGTAGGCAATGTAGGATGTGACCATAAGTGCAGGCCCAGGCAACATGGCAGCATCTGACCCAAGTATTAGAGTCTCAACATGTACAGGAGTATACAGATTGAACACTGATGTTCAGGTGTTGACCCACGATAGCAGTACAAATTGCTTCTAATGGCAGTTACTCACTAGAGGTACACTCTGAACATGACACATAACATAAGCATACCATAATCCAACATGAGCATATGCTAATGTGTCACAACAGGGATCATCAACTCAGGGCACAGCTGGCAAAGGTATGCATACACACTCAGATTGTTGTATCACTGCATAGCAAACAATAAAGGACAGACATCAGTGCTATGTATACATATTTCTACAATATAATAACATGAAAAAATAGAAATCATGCAGGACAAAATGCAGAAATTTTAATTTCAGAAAATACGTATCACAGCACAGTGGTATTGCAATAATATGAGCCAGCTATGTGTATTACACTGTTGGACACACTCTAAACCAGTCTCAGGTGAGCTTACTGATGTCTCACAGCATGGTCCACTTTGCCCTGACCATGTACTGACACATCTTGTCCTGGTTGCTCCACAAAGGAGATGGATGGGGCTAAAACACCATGTTGAGATGTAGAAGCATGACTGGGAGTTGAAGGCTTTGTGACTGGTGGAACTTCACCAGATGGGCCAGCAGTTGAACTCTGTGCAGGTTGGACCACAGACAGTGATTCTCAATGACCAATGGTGGTTTTGCAGACAGGTGGTGTGCCTCTCACAGGTTGCAATCTGTTGAGTTAAGTCATGGAACACAGAATCCTACTGGTAGTACAAAACTGCTGAAATACTGTAGAAGCCAGGGTTTCCACCTATCATGCCACAGCTATCAGACTATCATTCTGAGCATCCAATGCAGTCACAATCTCACTGTGTTTGTGCTGTTGTCCTTCATGCATGACATGTAGCGGGTGTGCCACATGATCTGTAGCACAGGCAAGTGCATGGATGTTTGAACCACGCCATTGCTGTGACCATTCATCTGCTTGCAGCAGGAGGTGGACACCCTCTGACACATGGCCATGCACAACATCTGCTTACCTATGCCCACTGCAGCACCCTGTTTCTGGTTGTTGTGTGGAACTGAAAACCACAGTGCTCCCAACAGTGGTGTGCTGGTCAATGGTCTCACCCTGTTCATCATTCACTGTGGCAGCAGCCACTGAATGGTTAGGCAAATGGACCACCACATCTGAGGCTACATCTGGTGCAACATCACTGTCAACCTCATGGATGGACTCTCCAAACAACTCAAGTTCCTCTGTGACAGGGGCCATAATACCATGCTGAAACATATCATGAACAACATCATGATCACTGGATGGGCTGCTGGATGATACAGATAGTTGATGTGCTGCAAGATACAAGGATATAGATCAGGATAATGTTCCTATATCACATGATGGATATCATCAAATACATATGGTATATTTATCTCACTGCAATGTTACAAATAATAATGACTTCACTTGCAGTTTACTGTATGTATGTTTCATGGAATGTACATAAAATAAATATGTAATCTGTTTACATGGTCAACATACATGACATATGTGATGCATAAAAAATAGATCATTAACCAGATGAACACAGTTAAAACACACAGAATGTGTGACATACACATACCACTCATATGTAAACTTTAGGACGTTGATGCAGACTGACCTAGGAATGGTAAGAAGGACACAGTATTAATGGAGGTCAACAACAGGATTAAAAGCAAGGACAGGTATGAAACATACTTGATAGCATACCACAGACAGAATATTACTGTGAAGTGGTTATGGGTTGTACTGTGGATCCTGCAGTGGGAAAGTAAAGGGAAAGACAGCACAGTCACATATTTAGCAAAAGGAATACTGTCATCATCACATATACAACATGGTTATATTGGCTGCATATACTCACATGATGGACATTGTAACTGTACATTATATAGGCCTGTATTTACAAATATTGACAAGAATGTCAGGTGTTACATGTGCTACACATTGTTGAAAGCTATGAAAATTTTGATGTAATATACTTAGTCTGTCAGCACTTGAAAATTCATGGCTTGCCCCTCTACTGGATGTACCTGTAGTGTACAACAGTAGGGAAAACACAGTATAACAGTAAGCAGCAATACTATGAAGTGAGTTTAAGGCACTAACAAGGTATGTTCACAGTAACAGTACAGAGACATTCACCTGCCAATCCCTGGTTTAGGCCCAAAGTAGCTGGACCCATGACTATTAATGCAAACAGCATTACAAATGTTGTTTGGACTACTCTGTCTGTAACTCAGTTGTACCAATACATGTAACTGGACTTACATTTATCATCCTCACCATGTGTGGATGTGTGTTCACACCAATATATTAATATACATGCTACAGCAATATGCAGTGATTGTCTCGATGCACACCGCTCTAATGGAAATAAATATATACATGTTCATCTTGGAACTCCAGCTTCAATCCCACTACCAGTGATGTGCTACTCACCTCTTTCTGTATGCAGTGAGCTCAGAAATATTGTGAAGTCATCGGGGAGGTTCAGTTGTCCACCACTGGTGGCGTCCTTCGATCTCTGATAACATGTCACTCTTTTGGCTGCACGAAGGATCATGTTCTAGCAGCATTGTCTACAGGCCTCACGGGATTGGCTGTGGCCTCCAAATACATTGATCATGTTGGTGAGGACTGTCCAGATTTCATTTCTACAGAGAGTATCACCTGAATGGCCTAGGAGTCTCCTTTCATATTGGCTGAGAGCATCAATTATTATGTCATTTTTCTTGGGGGAGAAATTGTCACCCTCAGGGTGGTTAGCCATCTGAAAGACATTGATATACTCTGATAATATTAATGTCTGAGGCCATTTAGGCATTTCATTCTGTGAACAGCGTATGTCAACATCAACAGTGCGCATTCCAGTGCATTGAAAATGTTTGTATAAGACTGTGTGTGATAAATACTAATGTGACATATTACAAGTAACAACAATGCTTTCATAAATAACACTGGTAAAATCAGCATAACATGCAACAACTTCACAGGTTGTAAATGGGATTAGAACTCCTGGCAATACATATATATTGCATATAGGTCCAAAGATAACAGCACTATGCCACATGAATTTGCTCGCATTTGTAGTTAAAATGCATTAGGTAGGCAGGTAGTTCTCAAGCTTAGAGTTTGGATGTAGATTGCGTTTGCAGGTTTGAACGTCATGCCCTCCAAATCTGTGCTCGAAGATGTTAACACCTGAATATAAAAATATCAGCTGTGTATTATGATTATTTAATGTTCTTCAGAAAGACAAACTGTGGTGAGAAATATATATATCAATGTTATTGAAGAATGCGTTTTTCATACATTCTATTTTTTTTATTTCAGGTGATGAGAATCACAGCCAGAACAGAGTCATGTGCATCAGGCAGGTGTACAGGCTTGATTATCATTGGAGACAGAGAGGTATGTTTATTATGTTACATATTTTGTAAACTGAAATACATCTTCCTCTGTTTATAGGATTGTATTTTTCAGAATAACAGGTTTATTGTTCAGTAAGGTAATTGAAATCATCATATGGTAGCTGTACTTACAACTGTGAATAAATCTAACAATGTGGATATTTTATGCATCATTGTGCAATTGTTTCAGCACAAATTTTTTTGAAATGTACTCCACAACCTAAATAACAGTTGGTTTGGTGTATCTGTCACACATCTTGGAAGGTTGATGTTTTATATCCAAGTCTATGTGAGTTGATTAATGTTTATGATTCATGGTTTGGCACACATGGATGTCTAGCTGTGGGGACTGATCTGCTTGCCTATTTGCAGAGTGAATGGGTGTCTGGTGTCAGTTTTTGCAGACTGTGTGGCAACCCTTCAGTTCAGCATAGGTACTGCATGTGTCTCAGACACCTAGGGTGTTAAATACAGTTATAGCTTAAGTTGTCTGATGCTTGAGCAGATACCCATTTGATTGCAGTAGTTAATATTCGGCACACCCTGCAGGTCAACATTGGTATTGCATCTGTCTCCAACTCCTTGGGTGCTTATTTTTAAAATGGTGTTACAGCTTAGGTTGACTGAGACTTGAGCAGATGCTCATTTGATTAGAGCACTTCATATTCAGCACACCCTGCAGGTCAACATTGGTGTTGCATCTGTCCCCCACTCCTTGGGTGTTTTTTAGAAACATAATTATAGCCTAGGCTGACTGACCCTTGAGCAGATACCTATTTGATTGCAGCAGTTCAGTATCAGCAAGCATATTCACAAAGTTTTTATTTTCAGGCTACTTATCACTAATTGTTTTCATAGATAATGCATACAGTTGTACAAATACAGTACTGTTAGTAACATATATATTAGATTCTCATATAACAGTTGTGTTGACTGAGCATATCACATTGTTTTTAGTGTTATACTCATTATACTGATATTTGATCAGCCAAATATCATGCTGCCTGTCTCAGATGTTAGTCATATGGCTTTCCTGTTGTTCACAATATTGTCAGATCACTTTCTCCTCATTTTAACAATGGCACGGTGTGCCTGCTCATATAAATAATTAAATACAGACAGTATAGTGTGTTAATTTAAGTATTCATACAGTTTTACAAAGCTGTCCCATATGTGTGTTAGGAGTACGACATATAGGGCCATAGGTAACTGTCCATAATGGACATGTCTTAGTCACTGTGTAAAGTGTCATCATAATCATATTGAGTTGTGCTATGATATTCATGGGAATGTTCTGCATGATAGACATTTGTTTTTCTTTTCTGTTGTGTTTTGCAATTAATCTTTACAGAGCATGAGACCCGTGGATGTTCTCCAATCCGAAGATGATGACATACACATGCAAAACCACTGCCAGAGTCTTCCAAGGATGATGGTGATGATGATGATGACAATGATGCAGAGGAATCTGGACCCTCCCCAGCCCAAGCAATCATGTCTGCACCCCAGAAGAGATGTTGAGAAGACCGGGATGGAGATTATTTTTGGGATGAGATTTGGGAGGTCATGACTGATGTGTTTTGAACACAGTTGCGGGACATGATGGGGACCTGCTTTGTGGATATGGCATGGGCTATGCAGGATTTGTTCATTGGCTATAACTCAAGAGATCTTATCCCCATCAGCCTGGTCCCTCCAGTCCATAAGCATTGTCTATGTGCTCCACTTGTGTTATGCTGCCAACATGGTGATTGCCATTTAATTGACTGGACTGTATATGCACTGTTGTGCATGCATGCATACCATGTATTTGTCATGCTTACTTGTTATTGTTGTGTGACATTTACTTTGGTTTCAATGTGTGCATGACACACATTAACACATTACACTTTCCACACACATTCAACTGTCCATGCATTGTGGAAGTTAACCTTCAGACAATGCTGTAAAAAGTAGCCTGCAAACATATGTGTTACTGGGGTGACTGTCAGGCAACATATGTTGTCCATACTCCATCACTAGCAGTATGACATGCCTTGGGTTTCTGTTTTGCCATATCAGGTATGTACAACATAACAGACATGTCATTCCATATGCTTTTTGGATGACAGTTATCATGATGTCCCACTGTCATGATGTGGTGCTGTGTCATTGTTTAGCAATGCTGATGCCATATGGGATCATGCACAGGTATATCCTGTCTGTGCAGTCCACCTTTTCTGACTGCATCAAACAGCAATGTAACATTAATCTGTATACAGTCTTACAGTTAACATATTCATTCACAATATGCTATCCCGTGTTTGTTATATGAAGCATTTCCATACCCATGATGTAGTGACATCAGTGTACACCTTTCATAAATATTTCTACAATTTAAATGGCTATACATGTGTGTGCACATAGCTGGATACATACTGACATACAAATATACCTTTGACATACGAGCATTCAATGATTTAAAGCTGATGTACTGTAATGATGCTCATAAAGTGTCCTCTTCTCCATAATGACCAGGGTGGTTGATATACATTTGCATGACAGTATACTGTATGTGTATGAGCTTTTAATTTTTAGCTTGCTTACTTATATATGTTGATGTGACATGGTTGCACATTATTGTGTATATGTGTGTTTATACATGTCCAGTTCTGTGGACATCACCAATCCATCTGGGCATTTGACATACATTTTTCATTTGGTTAAATGTATTCCTGTTTGGCTTCTACAGCACCCTGTGTGCTTTATGCATGCATTTGCATTGGTCAACTTTCCTTGTCCTGCATTACCCTGATGTGGACTTAGGTTGTCCAGCTCCCTCCCACCTTTATATTTCTCTATAATTTTTCTGCAGGTATGTTTACCTTTGTTAAAACTACTGACCATTGCCATGTATTAATTTGACACAGTGAACATGTGCCACATTTATGCCCATTGTACAATTCAGGACATCTGCACATAAGCTGCTGGCTAAAGCTTGTGATACATCCTTGTTTGAATTATACTTGTGTGTTACCCACTGCAGTTATTTCACATCCATGTGCATAACCTGCTGTATTCATTATGTTGTACTGCTACAGTTTTGTACATATTATTACACATCATTGGTGTATATATGTGTAAAAACATTGATTTCATATGCATTCCATTTATGCCACTGATAGACATACATACACATCTGCACCTGTGT
Organism: Protopterus annectens; assembly: GCF_019279795.1. Taxonomy (NCBI): domain Eukaryota; kingdom Metazoa; phylum Chordata; order Ceratodontiformes; family Protopteridae; genus Protopterus; species Protopterus annectens. The sequence goes on along the minus strand of NC_056751.1, from coordinate 227,588,603 downwards.
GCTGCCATTGACATGGCATATGTGCATAACATATGCCTGTTCCATTACACGTTTGTTTTGGCTGCGTACACCTACTTATGTACTGTATGTAGCAGTGTTTGTTGCTCTTCTGAATTACTTCTGTTTGGCACTGTAATTTGTTGATTGCTTTTCACATGCATGGTTGTAGGTTTGGTTCTGCACTCTGGTGGAGTTTTCTACCATTGTTTGACCTACATTTGCTCATCTGTGATGCTGCTTGGCTTGCATGTGCACTGGTGATAGGCTAATTGGATATGTGTATATTTATCCAATGTATGTTATGAACCTACTTTATTACCCTGGAACAAACATCTAGCATTAGTCATACATATCCAGGTGTGACTGCCACACAGTTTGTGACATGTTGTAATGTGATAGTGCATAGGTCGATATGTTTTTCTTCATTTCACCATAGTTAGTATGCATCCCCATCCTATTTGTCAACTTTCCATTACCCATTACCCATGTTGTGCTGTGTGCTGTCTGTGTAACTTGTCTGTTCTTATTGTTTTTTTTCCAATCTTTGTCTGCCTTGCCTTATGCTATTTGTTCTATGGGTATACCTGCTGTGATAACCTTCACCTTCTCTTTCCCTATGTTTACCTTTCCTTCTATTCTTAAAAAATGGGACCTATTCCCACCAAAAAATAAATAAATAAATAAATAAAAACATTGCCCTTGCCCCTCTGACTTTCCCTTAAATTTTCTAGTTCCAAGATCCTGCTTGTGTGTCCCTCTTTTTCACCCACTCCCCACATCTTCTTTTCTAGCTCCCACTTTCCTTGGGTGTGTGGGTTACTTGTGTTCCCTGCACAAGTCCTGAATTCATTTTAGCAACTGTTAGCTATGGTGATGTGGTTGTGGTTGCCCTTTGCCTTTAATTTTTTTATTAGAAAATTAACCGGAAGTCCAGGCAAATATATTTTAATGGTACATGTATTATGCAGATATCCATAGCTATCTCTTACTTTACTGTAAAGAGTGATGTAAATATATATATATTACAAATAGCCTTGCAGCTTTGAAGCACATATTTTAAGTTAGTGGATAACATATGGAAACATCTGTAGTTGTCTGAGACATTTCTCTGCAAATTTATGTTAGGAATACCATGCAGCTTACGGTGGGATAGTTGTCATTTTAATGTTTTCTTTATTTTTTTTTTGTTATCATAACAGAGTCAGTTACATTCTGTAATTGGCCTTAACCTTACTGTACAGATTTTGTTATATTTCTATACAGCTATCAGGATTCTTGAATTGTGATCATCCTTCCATAACTTTGGTACTGTATAAAGTGACTGAACAACCATTACTTTTTAATTACAGATTACTTATAGATTTCTATAGTGTGCTGTTGTAACCACAATGCTCCATTATGCACTGAGCTATTCTGAGTTTCTTGTCGTATATTAACATATTACAATTTTATCTGCAAGTTTCATGCTGATATCCACTTAATGCACATGATTCCATGAGGTTTTACAAAATCTAGTCTTAAGAATTAAATTAGTCTAATTGGGAAAAAAAATAGAAACAGGAATTACCGTTCCCTAAGGTCTAAAGATTTCTTACTCTAACTTGTAATTAATTTCCAGTTAAGCTACCCGCTAATCTCTAAGATAAATATGTAAAAACTATACCAACTACAATATTAAATTCAGACAGACATGTAGATAACAGTTTAGCATTTTATTGCATGGAAAATGAAACATGAATATATGTAATAAGATTTATTTTTTGATAATACTTTTAATCCCTCACTTTTGTGTGAATGAAGGGAAAGAGAGAGAGAAGGGTCGGGAGAAAAAGAGAGAAAAAAAGAAAAACTGTGAAATACTTATATATGTATATAGCTTCCAAATAGCTTTCCATTTAATAATTCCTAACTACTTTCATTTTCTCAGATTTACATGCAGTATGCAAAGAAAAATGTCATATACCAGACATCTAATATGATTATTTGAAAATGGAATATTACAGCAATAACCCATGCCTGGGTGTGGGTAATGCTGGATTTACCCATGGTTGGTGTGGTTTGGTCACGAGGGCGAAGCCCGAGTGGCCAAACAAAGACAATCGTGGGTAAATCCAGCATTACCCACACCCAGAAGTGGGTTATTGCTATTATACAATGACATTATTTAAGAAAAAAAAAATACTTACTTTTCTTAAATAATGGCATTGTATAATGCCTCCTTGCTGCCCTTCCGCAGCTGTCTGCTATTTTGCGACAGTTCTGATGTATTACGCATGCGTATGCTTACGCAGTACATCAGAGCTGTGGCTGGACGCAACGGAGAAAGCAAGATCTCCATTGCTTTTTACAAACTGTCTCGCTATGTTAAAGGAGTTTAACATAGCGAGACAGCTTTAAAAAAAGCAACAGAGATAGGAAGATCTCCGTTATTTTTTTTAAAGCTGTCTCACTATGTTAAACTCCTTTAACATAGCGAGACAGCAATGGAGATCTTGCATTCTCCGTTGATTTAAAAAAAAGACTTATACTAATGGAAAAAATCCGGGCAACTGGACCTTTTTCCATTAGTATAAGTCTGATTTACAACCAATCAGCGTGCACGTTTTGGAATATTAATAGGGGGGGTCGTTGTATAATAGACTTGATCAGCAGTTTCAGTCTCAGGAATATTGCTTAATGCAATGGAAGAACATCCCTTATCTGGAAATACAACTGTATTAAATATTAATTTAGCACACAAAAAAGTTTACAATGTAAATACATTTCATACAAAGACCTTCTTGTATATCTTCATCGTGACATATGAAAATATTCTCAACTGTAGACATATAGACCTGAGGTTTACTTACTAGAAATACAGCAGAACACATACTTGTAGATTACATATTTGGTTTTAATACATAGCAAACATATGAATTTATCAAAATGCAATTTATTTATTTATCTTGTATGTACAAAGAGCAGTTTGTACTTTTCCCATGTCTGTTGCATGTATATTAGTTTAAACTCCAGAAATACTTTTTTGAGAAAAAAAAGTGGAACTTTTCTATGGACACTTAGCAGTACTTATCAGCTGGGGTTTTTCTAGTACTATCTGATGGTTCATGAGTGCCTAGGTAAAGAAGACAGTGAAATGCCTGTCAATGGATTATTTTGTCAAAACTATGCTACGGATAAGTATAAAACAGAAATTGTGGGTAAAGGGGGAGTCCGTCATGCCTTCTATGCCTGGTGTGCAGAGATAGCATGCCTCTGCATACCAGATTCCCTGTGCCTGACTGATGGGTCTTAGCATCTGTGTCCCTATACTTAATATAACATCCTTAACCTTTTGTAAAACAGTCCATTAATAGAAACAGAATAGAAAAAAATGTACAGTTACCATGTATGCACATAACAACAAACAATCACTTGGAGGCAGAATCCTATTTAAAGTTAAAAAACTGAGCAAAATGTGTATGTCAGAAGAGACAATGATTAAATACAGTTGTGAGTACTCTACAGGGAACCACAATGTTTGAAACTATTACACCAAAACACAGCACCAGATCACAAAAGGTTCATATAATTTTACATAACAGAACTACAATACTAACGACTTCTTGTTTTCTAGTCATTATGAATTTTGAAATAGATCTCAGTATTCCTCCAGGCTTTTCACACAACTCAATTACCTTTAAGTCATTTATTATGACTAACCAGGTCCTCCTCATCCTTTTCTTTTTTTTTTTTTTTTTTGCTTTTTGCTCCCTCCAGGATCTTGTCTGATGGCTTCAATACTGATAATCAGCCATTTCTTTTATTTTAAGGCCACAGAAGCCAGGCACTCCCAGGTTGGACCATTATTCATCCAGAGAAGTCCTAATCAGCTCTTAATTTCCTAGCGACAGTCAGGTGATAGGGAGTGGGCTAGCTATCTGGTCCTACAGCTAAAACCTACCCTTTCTCCACTGGCAGCACTCAGTACAGCTTGGTTGCTCTGCAAAGCCTACAACTGCAGTTCTGTGAAAGGAAGCATGCCTCTGGACACAAGATTCCCTGTGGCTTACTGGTGCAAACACTGTGACTGTGCAGGCTTGCTGGCTTGGTCTCTACATGGTAAGACCTAGTACTTCTGCTAGATGGCACCATATGTTGCTAGCTAAGTCACCTCCCACCTCCCACAGTGGATGAGCCAGCAGTGCTCTGTCACTTTCATCCTCCCAGTCCAGGTCTTACAGGTCCTGTGCCATGAATCGAACTTGGGTCACCTGAGGTGTAGTCAGAGTTTTATCCCTCTATGCCCTGTAGGCCACAGACCTGGGCTGTTGTCTTTTGTTGATGATACTGCTTTATCTTCTGTTATGTACTGCTTTCCTGGATGTTGGCTTCCCAGATACGTAACTTTTCATTTTTGCAGTGAATTTAAATGCCCACTTCTTAAGTAATTCCTTTGTTTTTGCTTTATTTATTGATTTTATTTATTTTTTCTGCACATGGATTTCTCTTCCTTGTCTACATACTTCAGCTTCCCCCACCACTTCTCCAGTGAGTCCAATCATTTGGAGGGTCATTATCCTGGCAGCCACTATATTTTTCTTCTTATCATTAATCTCATTGTCCCTATGACAGCTTGCATGAGTGGAAGGCACAGTACTGGCCCCTAGCATGCACACGTCTGCATATTCCCAATTTCCTAAATTCCTGACTGCAAGAACAAGGTGCTTAATGTACATTCATCCTTGGCTCAACTACTATATCAGAAACCAACACCAGGTATCTGTCAACTAAGGAGGAAGTAACCATAAACAAAGAAGAAACCCAACATGGTGACAGTCATCTCCATGTGTGCAACTCAGTAGTGCAGCGGTTGTGTTGTCACCTCACAGCAAGAGGTTCTCTGGTTGGATTCTCAGCTGGGGTACCATTTGTGCGGAGTATCCATGTCCTCCCTGTGTCCATGTGGGTTTCCTCTGGGTGCTCGGGTTTCCTCCCACTTACAAAGACATACATACGGAATTTTCTACCTGGGCCTCCACTGAAAATTTACTTTGTTCCAAGTTGGGCTTTCCCAGTAAACAAATGTTAAATAAATAAAAAATTCAGATAAAATAAAATATTTTTTATTAGTAATAGCAAAGCTTTTGAGGAAACAGTGTCTTCTTCAGTGCTTGAATACAAATAATATATCAACTTAAAATGTATATAAGGAGCACATTATCCCATGTCACCAACTGGAGCACAGCATATAATAAAATAGCAATAAAATGTGTAAGATCCAGTAATTAAGCAATATATATATATATATATATATATATATATATAATCAAATAGCTAAAGATTTCATTCACAAAATAGGCTTAATGTTAACAATATTATTTAAACCTGAATATTTATTTGCACAAAATTAATTTATCCATTTATATTCAGTGCATTCTGTTTTTAAAGCTATATCACCCCTTCTATTATCTGTATGAAGGATGCTAATCATGCTAAATGCAAATTTATGATTAAGACCACAATTAATCACATACTTGGCTAGGACATTTGTATTAATCTGTCTACATATGTATGAAACATGTTCAGATATGCTGTACATTCTATGGGCATATTTTTTTCTTGGCTCAAAGTAGAAGATAGATCGACTATGCAGCCAGCCAGTGTGAAACATTACATGTTATATTGCTTAATTATTGGATTGTTGAATAGCCAGTGTTTTACCAGTGTTACCTCCTTAGGCCTTGCTCCATGATTTCCATCCAGATTTGGCTGCCATTAAGTGAGTATTACCCATCAAAGTGGCGGGCGCTATTATTTGATACTTTCAGAAATACTTGAATAAGTCTGCACTCCATACTATTTAGTCTATTATAAGGCTCACAACAGTAATATATTTTCATCTCATAAGAAATTCTCATTATAAGAAAGAAAAACTGCAGCAACATAAAAAGAACAAATTGCCATGTATGCTGAGGTTAGTTGTGTTCCAAATTTCACTTCACTGGTTGCTTATGTATACTGTGGTTACCACCTAAATGCAAATTTATGTCAAGAATATTTCTTTTTAATTTGACTTAGCATCTTTTATATTTTGTCAGCAATATTTAATTCCTTAGCAACAGTGAGATCTGGTTTAGATTTCCACTTCCCAGTTACAGCTTTTTTAGTAACTGTCATTATCAAACGTAATAAAGCCTGTTCATTTTTTGTGAGCTCTTTTAATCTGTCACAGACTGGATGCATTAGTAACTTAGCAGCCATCAGTGCCCTACCAATCAAAATTTTCCAGAAAATCTTGCCAGCTCCAGCTTATACTTACTGAGCTGCTGGCAGGCTCAACAAATATCCTCCTGTGTCTTTTAAGGTCCAGTATCACAGCTCGAACATGTTAGATTTGTTGCTTGGAAAATCTCTTGTAACCTTACCACTCAATAAATAATGCATATAAATATCTTCAGGTAAGCATTAGAAATTCCCAGGATTAGTGGCATACCTTGATAACTGAAATAAGCATTTCATTCTCTCTCTTTTTTTTTGTATTTATTTGTTAGAAAGGTAAACTCACTGAACAAAGTGTCTATTTTCAGGAGCAACCCAGTAGCAGTGACTGGTTAAGTGACTTTCTCATAGTCACACAGTAGACATGTGGAAGCTGAGGGAATCAAACCCTGGAGTGCAGGAAGCAGGCTTTTAACAGCTTATTCAATCCTTTGTGTTAACTGCCACATTAATATGTAGTTTCTCTTCTATATCTTGGACATAACCTTGTATTATTTTGTCCACTACCTTACTTTTTAAGTCTCTCAGTCCCCTCGACTCCCTCTTTATGCACCCTTTAGTCATTGTCTGATCACCCATAGCCTCCATCAGTAACAATACTAGTATAGGCACCATCCAGCCCATTAACTCATTTTGACTAATAATTATTTTGATACTCAATGTCTCTTCAAATTCCAAACTCAAGTAAGTATTTAAACTGAATTTCTCTCCACTTTCTTTCCAAGTACACTGAGTGTTGCCAAATTGCAGCTTCACCCAGTAAATTAACTTACCTTTTGTCCATGTTCAGAGCCTCAGATCTCCATCTCTTGAGATATCAATATTATTATATCTTGTGGGGAAAAGCTTAATATCCTGTAGCTTCAGTTCCTTCTTCGTCAATGACAGAAAAGGAAAAGGAAGTTTTGTTTGAACTGAAATCATCCTTGGCCGGTATCTTCACATGGTTGACCTCTTGTTTACTAAATCTGACCAAGGCAAAATTGATATATAATATATATATATATATGGGTCTATATGAGTACATCGACAAGCCATAATATCGACATCCACTTGAGCGACACAAAATCACCGACGACTGAAATAAGTGAAATGTCACATTACCGAAATTCACATGTTCGACAAACAAGCAGTAACTAAACACATGCCCCTAACAACTGCACAAATCTGCTACTCTTACAAAACATGGTAGTCATGTATAGCTAACTAAAAACTCCGTTACAGAAATAGTAATTGAATACACATCTCCAGGTTGTTAGCAAATCGAGAGGCAGTGTATAAGCTCAATATTCGCGTTACTGACACCGGTATTTCCTCTGCACCGAACCACAATAGCGAATACACAGCTGAGTAGTCCTGGGGAAATCGGAATACAGTTGAGTAGTCCTGGGGAAATAGGAGCTATATGTCACATCGTAAATGCAGAACAGATGAACCGAATGTTACTAATTGATAGCTGTCTTGGTTCGGTGCAGAGGAAATACCGGTGTCAGTAACGCGAATATTGAGCTTATACACTGCCTCTCGATTTGCTAACAACCTGGAGATGTGTATTCAATTACTATTTCTGTAACGGAGTTTTCAGTTAGCTATACATGACTACCATGTTTTGTAAGAGTAGCAGATTTGTGCAGTTGTTAGGGGCATGTCTTTAGTTACTGCTTGTTTGTCGAACATGTGAATTTCGGTAATGTGACATTTCGCTTATTTCAGTCGTCAGTGATTTCGTGTCGCTCAAGTGGATGTCGATATTATGGCTTGTCGATGTACTCATATAGACCCATATATATATATATATATATATATATATATATATATATATATATATATATATATATATATATATATATATATATATATATATAGATATATATATATATATATATATATATATACATATATTGTCATCTATATATCATGTAAGATAACTAAGAGAGAAAGCAAGAGCTGGGTGCACTCATCCCAGGATAAAAAAAAAAAGCCAAACCCTGACAAAGTCCAGTCATAGTGCATGTGGGTGTAAATGACCTAATACAAACCTCCCTAGACTGCATGAAGAGAGCCATCATGAAACTCTCAGAATATGTGTCCCAGGCTGGTATGAGCTTAGCACTGGTGTCATTCTAAGGGGGTGCAATATTTGTCAACATGGAAGGAGATGATCAACAGAGCACGCTGCTTTTCCAAGGTTTTTCTGCACCTCTCCCCTCTAGGCTTTTGAATATTGGCTAAAACATTGTCCTCCTCCATAGTGCCTTTTTTAGGCAATGACAAACTGAAAATACTTTCAACATAGCAAACCAAAACTAAGAAAATCTAGAGGTGCTGCTGCACAGTGCAAGCAATCTAAACAAAAAACATCATTCCCTGCAAGCTTTCCTCACCCTAGAGAATGCTGACATCTATGCAGTCACTGAAACATGGTTTAAAGCTGCAGAGAACACATCAGCAGTGCAAGGCTTTAATGTCTTCCACACATATAGACCAGCTACTAAACAGACAGGCACTAAAGGTGGAGATATCTCGATTTATATCAAAAATAAATATACGTCAAGGCTGGTTAAACAGGACAATGCACTTGAGCTTCTCCGTGTTGAAATCACTGTAGGCAAAATCTCATGCCACTTCCTTGCAAGCTATAGGTCCCCCTCTATGACACAGGTAACCCCTAACATGTATTTGAACTTATTGGAAACTCTCACCATTCACTCAACACCAGATTCACGGGTGACATTAATTACCCCACTTTTAACTGGGAATCATATAAGACACCAAATGTGCAGGCACAGACATTTCTGGATTTTTAAATGTAAACTCCTTGGACCACATTGTCAATACACTGACCAGGGGTGCAAACATAATGGTGCTAATCCTCACTAATATGGGAGAGTGATGCACATGACCTAGTGTTATGTCTTCTTTGGTAAGGTCAGACCACAAAATGGTCTCCTTTGAAGCAGAAATAATGCCTGGAACGTCAGCTAACCCTGGAATATTCAAGAACTACTCTAAGGATAACTTCCTACTATTAAGTGAAAACCTGGAAAATTTTCAAGCTCCCATAAACCATAAGAACACTGCTGCCTACATGGAACTATTCACAGAAACCTTAAACAAACTTGTTAAAGGCTAAATAGAGACAGCTGTACCCACCAGAAAGAAATACAGAACTAACTCAAAAAACAATCCAGAATGGTGGAATCACAATATCAATTGGCTGTATAACAGAAGGAAGAAAATCATCACAAAAATTAAATTAGGAGGTGTAGTCCCCAGCAGAAGAAAACCACTCTCATCAAACTAAACAAACAATTCAGAGGACAAATAAATTCAATCAGTCTGAGGTAAATTTGGCCTCCCAGGCCAAGGACAACCACAAGGCTTTCTTTAGCTATGTCCACAACCACATAGGCAATACACAATTGTGCGTGGAGCTTTTTATCAATGGACTGACCTATATTTACCCAGAAGAAATAGCAAACCTACTAGCTGACAAATTCATTTCCAATTTCCTCCTCTCTCCCTCTCAACCTCCACTTAGAAAATACCATCAAATGTAACTCTTCCTACTAGCACTAGGGAACCAGTCCTTGATGTTCTCTCTAATGACAAGAACACTGCATCAATGGGCTCAAACACTGTCCCAGGATGCCTTCTAAATAGCATGAAACTTAACCTGTCTGGGCCTCTGGAATTGCTATTTAACTTTAATCTCCAAACAGGCTTCATGCCTCACAAATGGAGAACAGCAACAGTCATCCCTCTGCACAAAGGTGGGCCATCTACAGACTGTGGAAACTACAGACCAATAAGTCTTACTAGTCTCATATGCAAAGCCATGGAAAGAATTATCATGGAAATGACTAATAATGACATAGGAAGCCTCCAGACACTGGACGCAACCCAATTTGGTTTTGTCAAGGGCAAGTCATGACTACTCTACCTGGTGGACTTCTTTGAGAAGGTTACCAAAGCAATAGATGAGGGCAAAACATTTCACACTGTCTTCTTTGACCTGGCCAAGGATTTGACACAATACCCAACTTGGGCTTTGTTGATAAACTCAAGAGGTTAGGTATACACCTTTATGTCACCCATTGGATAGCCATCTGGCTCAGAGACAGGACCTGGGGAGTTAGAACTGGGTAGTGCACTTGTACAAAGAGGCCAGTCACAAGCAGAGTCCCTCAGGGATCAGTCCTGGGACCACTCCTTTTTGGCATTGACTTCTCTGAAGTCAAGGCCAATGTCAATGGACTCTGGATGACCATATTTGCAGATGATTGCAAATTAGGAACAGTCGTACAATCCCACACTGTCATAAATGATCTCCCGCAAGGGCTGCATAGACAAATAGCTAGTGTCAGAGCCATGGACTAAAGCTAAATGCCAAGAAATACATAACAGTGTCCATTGGGAAGTCATCCATCCCTGGAAACTATCATATTGACAACACATTCCTAAATACTGACCCAGTAGTCAGGGACTTGGGGACACACACAGACAATAATCTTGCCATTGACCATCACGTCTACAGTAGTGAGGAAGTCATTCTCTGTTGTGCAACTTATAAATAAAGCTATGGCATCTAGGTCCAAGGTGGTCATTGTTCCAGTGTATCTAGCATTCATCAAATCTATCATTGAGTGAAGTGCCCCCGAATGTCCACAGATGTTTCTCACTAAAAAATACAGGGCATAAGTAACATGTTCTGTGCACACTGCCTCAAGGCCCTCTCCCTGTATTCTTTCTTCTACAGGCTATTAAGGGTATATCTGTGCTTGGCATACAAGGCATTGTCAGACCCCACCTTGATGGACCTCCTGCATATCCACAAAACAAACAGCAACAGAATTACCCATTCTAAAGACTTAAATCTTGCCTGGGATATAAATAAGACCTGCTGGAGGGAAACATATGTATCCCAGTGATTACCCCTTCTCTGAAACAGGCTCCCCATCCATGTGAAGCAGAGTTTTTCCCCAACACAATTCAAGTGTAACTTGGACATCTGGATGGGGAACAGGAAATTCACCCCTGGTTTGGCACCTATGCCTCTAATGGACACAGGCAGCCTGTAAATAGTTCATCCCCCAGGTCCCTGATTGTCACTGTTTCATTTCCCAAGCCCCTGTTTACACTTATCAAGTGTGTCAGACTTGTGAGAGATTTGGGATGTATGGCTAGGCTTAAAAAGGCTCTTGTGGTCTTTAGCTGAGTACACACCTATGAACCTGTGAACATGTTAAATGGTACAAAAAAGAGAATGGAAGTACAAAAGTCTAATTTAGTGAGAAGCAAGCAGTTTTACAAAGAAATGGAGGGAATTGAAATATAAAACCGTTACAAAATTAAGGATACAAATTGGAATCCCAGGTGCAAATGTCACTTCAGACTGGTGGTTTATTAAAACAGATACGGTTTAAAGAAGTGACAGAGGAAGTAGGGCAGTGTGTAGTAGAGAAAATCACTCCTTAATTCAGTTAAAAGGTGTTTAACAAAATGAAGTGCCACAGTCATTTCAAAGCCAATATGTTTCCACACAGAGGGGGAAGAGCAAGGAACCCAAACAGTCGAAAAAATGTCTTAATCAGGAAGGCAATAATTAGTGAAGGCCTGCTTGTTTTGACAGAAATGGCTAAATATAATAATTTGTATTAGAGAAAAGGTTATCAAAGGTGAAAAAGACACTGGTTGTCAAAAAATGAATCAACCAAATTAATTAAGTAATTTGAATTATAAAAAGAGATCCACGCGATATAACAGAAATTATCAGAATACATTATTGTGCAGTGAAACTAACAACAGACAAATTATTACTAAGAAAGCACAAATTAGTAGTGGAAAACAAAGGAGCAAATAGATCACCACTGTGGAAGCACAGACTAGAAACACTTATAAACAGTTAAGAAAAGAAGTATCTTTAGTGGAAGAATATAGAAAAGGGAATCATACTAAAATAACTAATAGAAAAATAAATGAGGTAAAACAAAAATGCAACATCAAAACAGATCAGGATTTGAGTTAGCTAGCAATAAATTGAAATATATGTGCATGCTGAGACATTTAGGAGATATACTGGGAAATATAAAGAAAGGATACAAAACAAACAGTTTAGAGACGACTCAAAGAATTTCTACAGGGAGCTAGGAAAGAAAACTGCAATAGTTAAGATATCACTAAGAAGAGAGGAAATGACTGCATTCTGGAGGAATATCTATGAGGACCCAGCTGAGCACAATAAGGAGGCTTAGAGGATAAAAGAAATAAAAGGACAGTTAAGATATTCTGATATAGAATGTACAGATTGGAATAAAATAACTGCTACTGAGACAGAGCTAAAGTTAAGAAATGCTCCCAAATGGAAAACACTGGGTCCAGATGCTGTACCTAACTTTTGGTTAAAGGTATTGACATCTTTGCACTGTGATGAGTAAAACCTACTTATATTCATACCCTAAAATGACACAAGACTGGCTAACAATGGAGAAACCATACTCATACTTAAAAGTGAACCTGTAGATCACCCTATGAACTGTTGACCAATAACCTGTCTCCCAACAACATGTAAGTTATATACTGGAATTGATGCAGATAGAATACACAGTCATTTTGATAACAATGCAATCATGGCTACATAACAAAAGGGGAATAAAAGAGATTCGTATGGAACAAAAGATCATATTTTGCTAAACAAAGCCATAACAGAGACCTGTAAAAAGAACAGGCATCTCAGTATGGCGTGGATAGATTACAAAACAATATTTCATAGTATTCCTCAGGCCTAGGTTATAGAATCCTTACAAGATCCATAACACACTGGTCAATTTGATTACAGTTACTATGAAGAAATTGTAAACCACTTTGCAGCTGAGCTACAGAAAAAAAGGCAAATTGATATCCAGGGTGTGAAAATCCATTTATAATATTTCAGGGTGATTCTTTGTCACCATTACTGTTTTGTCTTGCTCTCAGTCCTTGAAACTGCTTACTCAACAGCCTAGGCCAAGGATTCAGTTTGACTACAAGAAAATAAACAAGTCAAAGGATATCTCATCTACTTTTTTGTGGATGACCTAAATCTGTAAAGCTTGTTAGATAAACAGCTGGAAGAGCAGCTACAAGCTGTTAAAACCTTCTCAGATGACACAGGGATGTCATTTTCCCCTCAACAAATGTGCAAAAGCAACATTTGATAAAGGAAACCTGAAGATCTGAGAAAATATAAAACTTGGGGAGGAATGTGATATAAAAGATTTTGAACAACAAGAAATGTATAAATATTTTGGAATAAATGAAGAGACAGTGATACAGCATGAAAAAATGAGAACAAAACTCAGTAAGGAATATTTTAGAAGACTAAAATTAATACTGAAAACTTGGAATAACGTTCAAGCTATAATTCAACTTGCACTTCCTATTTTAACTTATAAGTTTGGGATGATTGACTGGCCACAAAAATAGCTGGATAAGAGGAAAACAAGAAAATTGCTTTATGGCCACCAGTTGGTATACATGAATCAGTATTTGCTAAGATTATATATCCCTCAGTTTGAAGGAGACATGGGCCACAAAGAAATTGACTATACGTATATGTCAGCGTTTGTTGGATTGCATACATGTTGAGTGATGCCCTCAGATCCAGACATATTAAAGTTCTAAAATATGAACAAAATATGTCTAAGATGACCTCTTTGCTTAGCAGAAACTTTTATGAAAAAAGCTGGCATGGAAATCCAACCAAATGTGGATAAAAAAATGGTGGCAATAGAAAGTTTAAAAAAGCAGAAACAAGAATACAAAGAATGGGATCAAGAAAAAATAAAAGATAAATGGAAAGATCCCAGTTACAGCAAGAAGTATAGAGATCTGCTGGCATAGACTCATGTCGACCAAGAGTTGCCCTGTGAATGGCTCAGCTGAGGTGAATTTAAACCAAAAGATGAAAGTTAATAACTGCAGCCCAGGATAACAGATTACGTACCAGATGGTTCATAAAATCAATAGAAAAGTTAGGAGATACAGATAAAGGTAGGCTTTTGCGGTACAGAACTAGAAACAGTTACATTCATGACTGAAGGTTTGTGTACTGAAAGACATAAAAATGTGGCAAGGCTGTTACACTGGAGACTTTGTAAATATATTACAACACAGAGGCAGCTGAGAGACATTGGAAACACGAACCACAAAGGATTGTTGAAAATGACAAAGTAATGGTTGCATGGGATCCATACCAGTAGCTAAGAAGGCAGAAGGAAACACTGTCTTACAAACTGAAATGCATGCATTTGTAAAAAATCAGGACTTGGAAGCTGAAACTGCAGAACTAGTGGAATAATGATACAAAGATAGTCCCACTTGTAGTAGGAATGAATGGGGTAATAAAAAAGAATGTTTAAATAGATCTAAATATGCTACCAATAAATGTAACCTCTTATGAACTGCAAAAAGAGGCAATTCTGGGCACAATGAAGGTGCTGAGAAGAACATTCATATCAAATATCAAATCATGAAGCAAAACTGATTTCATGTACTTTAATTATGCCAATTTAGGAAATTGGGTCAATTCCCATTAAGGTATGTAAAAGCCTAAGCATTTGGAGAAAGTAAACCAAGACAATGAATCAAATGTATATTGGTACAATCAGATCAACAAATTCTTTTATATTCCCAAAGGCGTTCAAAGCTTTTATCAAATATTTTTACCAGGCTGATGAGTGGTGATTCATCACTGTGATGTAGCAGAAATTCCCTGGGGCTCTAAGAGCAGAATAAGTATTTTTTTTTTTACATTTATTTCAATGAATTTATTTCCTAACACTTATAGTTGTGCTATACATCTAATCTACTACATTTGCACTGTTATAACGCTTTCTTTACTGTTTCACTGCATTCTTGTACTGTTTAACTGTATTTTCATTGCTAAAACAGTGTTTCATTACTGTAATTGCATTTTTACTGAATTACTTAACTGTAAACTACTTTTTTCATACTGTGCATTGCATTTTCTGTTTGCGAGTGCTCTATCTGTGCTTTTCTGTGGATTTTCAGTAAATTTTCTGTGTTCTAGTCAAGTAACATAGTCTGGTTACAGGTTTGCTGCATCCAGGCCTGGTTGTTAGATGCTAGTGAGACTAACAGGGCTGTCTGACCTTCTCTAGCATGAGTGATTGGTTGAAAGTAAAGGAGCTAGCAGGGTTGAGTAGTAATCTGAGCTTCTAGATTCTGCCATCTTTTCTTGTATTTAAACCCTATGTTTGCAGGGGGATTGTGCTTGTTTTTACCAGGTTGAGAAGTGGTGAGTCATAATGTGAAGTAGCAGAAATTCCCTGAGGCTCCAATAGCAGAATAGATGTTTTTTTTTACATTTATTTAATTGAATTACACTTCCTAATGCTTATAGTTGTGCTATACAGCTAATCTACTACATTTTGCAGTGTTATAAAGATTTTTTACTGTTTCACTGCATTCTTGTACTGTTTTATACTACTTTAACTGTATTTTCATTGGTAAGTAGTGTTTCATTACTGCAACTGCATTTTTACTGAGTTACTTAACTGTGAGCTGCTTTTTGTATACTGAGAGTTGTATTTTTTGTTTGTGAGTGCTCTATCTCTGCTTTTGCGTGCATGTTCTCTGAGTTTTCTGTGTTCTAGTCAAGTAGCATAGTCTGGATACAGGTTTGCTGCATCCGGGCCTGGTTGTTTTGCTTGCTGAGTTTCCTGGCAGCCATCTTGTGCTGGTAGGGGCCTGCCTTCTCTGCTAGTGAGAGTAACAGGGCTGCCTTACTTTCTCTAGAATTGGTGATTTGTTGAAAGAGCAGGGGTTAGTAGGACAGGGTAGTAATCTGAATGTCTAGAGTCTTATATCTTTTCTGGTATTTAAACACTATGTTTGTGCAGGGCTGCACTTGTTTGAGCATCGTGTACAACCGCTGCACTGATTTAAACCTTTGCAAGGTATTTTAGCTTCACATTTTCCCTTACTAGCACTTGCTTAATCCTGAGGTAATGAATCTTCTTTATAGCTTCTGTGCAAACACAAGCTACTAGTACTAATTTTAGATCTTTTCACCTTCGCCCCCTTTAGTTCATCCCCCTCACTGATTCTGACAAATATGGATGGACAGTTTCCTACAGTTTCTCCTACTAATCTGGTTGATATGGGCATCCTGAGACAGTGCAGCAACTGCCTCATGTACACTGACGACCCTCTCTTACTACCACATAGGAACACAATTTGTGAGAGATGCAATTACATTAAAAATCTGGGGTCTGTACTCTCTCGCTCACAAGCCAGTGTACCTAGTACTGAGAAGGTTGTCTGCACAAACACCACACCTCAAACACCACCCACATTAAGACAACACACACCTGGATATGCAGAGATTCTTAACAAAAACATACCTTAACAAAAGAGACCTCCGAGACCAAAACACACGCAAACTCCACAGCCTACCACACCATACATAGTCCACATGCCTGTATCTTACATCCATCAAGGCTTAAACATAAATCCAATTTATTAATCATAGGAGACTCCATTGTGAGACACACAGATGTGCCCCTCACAAGGCTGGATAAGCAGAAAGTCACGGTAAGTTGTTTGCCAGGTGTCAGAATCTGCCACATCACCCATGCACTCAAGTCCCTCAACAAGTACTGCTATGACTCTGTCATAGTACATGTTGGCATAAATGACTTGAGGCATACCTCTCTGGGCTATATGAAGAGAGACATGATAGACCTCACCAAATATGTGTTCCAGGCAGGCATGCCACTAACCTTAAGCAGCATTCTACCATCACCCAGAATGATACATCAATATAAACAAAAATTATTTACTTTAAGAACTGGCTTAGTTTCTGGTGTCATTCTAAGGGGATCCAGTACCTGTTGGCCTGGGAAGACATGATTGACAGACCACAATGCTTTGCCAGAGATGTCCTGCATCTGTCTCCCTTGGGCTTCAGGCTCCTGGCAAAGGCTATTGCCTCCTCCATAGTGCCTTTTTTAGGCAATGTCTTGAAGTCAAAACTACCAACATGAGAATCTAATCTAAAAGGAATTTAAAGATCATGCTGCTGACCGCTATGAGTCTCAACATGAAAATGCACTCATTGCAAGCATTCTTAACGCTGGAAGATGCTGAGATTTGTGCAGTTACAGAAACCTGGTTCAAAGCTGCAGACAGCACCCCAGCCTTACCTGGTTACTCCTCCTATCATACATACAGACACCAAACTGAGGGCAGCAAAGCCAAAGGAGATGGTGTTTCAATATATATTAAAGATATTGTTGCAAAACACAAAAATGCCAAGCAGGAACAGGAGGAAGAACCACTCCACAGTAAATAAATGCATCTATTCAGGCCAAATTCAATAAAACCAATACTGGAGTTTATTGAACAGAATAAAACAATAGATAAGTGCTTTCGTCCTGACCACTACAGAACTTCATCAGATAATAAATATAATCACACAATCACTTTATATAATACAAAAAAAAACTGGGTAAAAATCATTAAACAATGAATACATTATTTAAACTGACACACCCCCTTAAAGGAAAAGACATGTAAAGGATTGTATTATATATGTAACATATAAAATCTGTATAAGATTAAATAAATAGATGGTAAAAAAACTCTCATTGTAGTATAAAAACATAGATAAAATGGTGTTTAAAAATACATGCTCATAGAACATCCCAGGCTGCATCCTGCATCAACTCAGGCAGGAACTCACAGCACCATTAGGCACCCTATTCAACCTAAGCCTGAGTACCAGTTTCATCCTAGCCGAGTAGAGGATGGCCACTGTCATCCCTCTGCACAAAGGTGGAACATCCCCCAATTCAGGCAATTACAGACCCATCAGCTTAACGAGCCTGATTTGCAAGGCCATGGAACTCATTATTATGGATCACATTAACAAGGACATTGGCAACCTCCAAACGCTTGATCCCACACAGTTTGGTTTTGTTAAAGGGAGATCATGCCTGTTAAATTTGGTAGACTTCTTTGAGTCAGTCACCAAAACCATGGATGAGGGAAAGAGGGTGCACACTGCCTACCTTGACCTGGCCAAGGCCTTTGACAGTATTCCCCACTCAGGCATGATAGATAAACTATCCCAGCTTGGCATAAATCTGTATGTGACCAGATGAGTAACTAACTGGCTCACTGATAGAACTCAGTCAAAATAGGGGAAGCTGCCTCAAGTAGTAGACCCATAAAAAGTGGTGTACCCTGGGTACCGGTCTTGGGGCCCCTGCTGTTTGCAATATACTTCTCTGAGGTACAAGCCAAAACCAGAGGTCTATGGCTGAGCAAGTT
This sequence comes from Protopterus annectens, assembly GCF_019279795.1. NCBI lineage: Eukaryota > Metazoa > Chordata > Ceratodontiformes > Protopteridae > Protopterus > Protopterus annectens. Next base: position 227,570,009 of record NC_056751.1, on the reverse strand, counting down.
TGCAGATGACTGCAAGTTGGGTGCTGTCATCAACCACACTAGTGATGTAAGCATTCTACAAGAGGGTCTCACCCAGACAAATGACTAGTACTAGAAACACAGCATCAGACTAAATGACAAAAAATGCATCATCATCATCCCCTTTGGGGAGAGTGGCATCTTCACAAATTATCACATTAATAACAACATCTTAGGCATGCAAGCAGTTGTGAGGGACCTGGGCACCCAAGCTGACAACAATCTATCTTTTGACCACCATGTTGCCTCCACTGTACCGAGAGATTTCTACATGGCTCACCTCATTAGTAAGGGTATTTCTTCCAGGAACAAGGAAGTCATAACCTTCCTGTATTCCTCCCTTATCAGGTCCATCATTGAGAATAACACCCCTTTCTGAATACACCTTGTGAAGCACATGCAGCAGTTGGAGAGACCACAGAAGTAATCGACCAGGAGAATCCAGGGCTTCAATAAAAGCCCTGTTCCTCTACTCCATCTCATGCAGATTTCTCAAAGGTGATCTATGTCTGGCCTACAGAGAAATCTCTGACCCCACCTTGATAAAATTGGTTCATATTCACAAGCCAAACTTCACTCGGATGACCCGCACGCAAATTCTCAACTTTGTCTGGGACATCAGTAGGACTTGCTGGTGGGGCAGATTTCTCTCCCAGAGACTCCCCCATCTGTGCAATAGACTCCCACTCCACATCAAGCAGAGTACTTCATCATCCCTCTTTAAGAGGAGCCTGGATGACTGGATGGAGACTAGAAAATACACCCCAGGGATTCCATCTGTATCCCTGCTGGAAAGGGGCACCAGGTGCTAACTTGTGGGAACATGAGCTAATTTGTTGGTTAGGCTTATAAGGGCCTCAAGGCCAGTAGCCTAGTAACTTGCTATGATCCTGTGATCCACTACCAAACAAATTAAATACTCTCTCTGTACCCAGACTAATAACTACTAACTTGTTGTTAAATACCTGTGCAGTAGTAGCTATTTATTTAATACATTGGTGAATGTTAACAAATGTTAAATAAATAAAATAAATAAATAAATAAAACATCTGGCATTTCCATAATCATTTTCAATTGACTCCAACATCTGTTTTGCTAATTTCATTGTTATAATAGACATAAATAACTTTTAATCAGAATTAAATATGGATATTGGGTCTGTAAGATGATGTCATACACATACACAGATGGTCTGTTAGATGATGCCACACATATATGTCTACTCTCGTTTGGTAAAACCACTACTACAGCCATAGCCGGCCTTAGGCATAGGCCAACTAGGCGGCCTCCAAGGGCACACTCTAGCAGGGGCACTTTTCCAGCATTTATTTGGTGTAGGTAGACCAGGATGGGGGCACCGGTTGTTATGGGGGGGTGCCGTGGAGCTCTTTTGCCTAGGGCACCAGTTGACCTAAGGCCATTCCTGACTACAGCTTGTTACAATTATTGAGGTGTCAATCACTTTCTAAAAACATCATTCAACATTCCCATGAAATAGGAACTATCTAATCTTTATTTTTCTTCCATATTTCTATTCATCAACCATCACTGCCTGAGGTTTTAAATTATACCTTTTCTTCCTGTATTTCGCAGATGTCCTCAGCTGTCATAGGGACCATCAACAATCTTGCTTGCTCTACAGTCATCTTCGGGACTCCTGTATCTCACAAGTATTTTTGTATTTTCCTCATATTTCTCCTGCCTAGTCTCTGCAGTATAAAGGCACTCATAATAATTGCTAATCTCCTCTGCAATCATAAATAGATCTCTGTTTAAAGAACGTCAGCTGTGGAACATCATTAGAAAAGATAGCGGTCTCCCCTGCTGTTGCAATTGTGCAGCAAGTGCATTTTGGTATCCCAGTGAGTTATGAAAAAAAGTTTTCACCGAGACATTATTTGAAAAAAAATCATATGTTTCATCCATTATGTTCTCTTTTTTCCATTTAATCACCTACATTTTATTTTGAACCATGGCTAACTAAATGTACCAATGACCGGAGGATAGGTGCTATCATTTGCACAGCATCCAATACATTCTCACTATGGCAAGGGCTAAACCATACAGATTATTTGCATTAGAAATTGACTTAAGGTAAATATTTATTTATTTATTTATTTTTTTTATTTGGTTAACATTTGTTAACCAGCTTGGTCCAACTGGGTCAGAAACCCATTTCCAGTGGAGACCCGAGGAGAAAAGCTCCAGTGTATTTAACATAAATACATTTGCAGTACGGTAGAATAATCTAATCTATGTAATACAAATTAGAGTGAAATATTACATCAAGGAAAGATATGGAAACAAATAGGACTATATGTACCATTGTCACATTTTATTAAAAAAATCTCAACCATAGCTTACAGTATAGACACAGTCCATTTCAGACTGATAACTCCTAGTCAGGAAGTCCTTCTGTTTAGCCCAATTAATAATTAAACTAATTTCTTCCTGAAAAGAAATTACCATTCTTGTATATCCTGCCCTGATGAGATGAGTTATAGAACATAATACCTATTTTATATGTATCTATCTAACCAGATCAAACAGCTAGAAAGGCCCCATACATTGCTACCTAAAAGGAGCACTAACTAAAGACCTTCAGTTACTAAGACAGACTTGATGCTCTATAACTTTTTTATAGATCTTGTGAGGTGATTCATATATAGCATTATTTGATGTTAGGGAACCAGCTCCCCTTGATCTGCTACACCTCCACAAAAACAAATTATTTCACAAACACCCAAGCTAAAGATTTGGATTTTCATCAACAAATAAATAAGATATGTTGGTGGGATGAATACAGCACTTCCACCATCTCTTCATTAATCTTTCATTGCATATAAAACAAATTCATATCCTCACTACCTTTAAGGCAAACTTTAATAATTGTCTGATTGCCCATATATTTATTCTAGGTCTGATTTGTTTTGACCTCCTGTAGTCAGGAAGTCAGGAATTGCTTGAGGAAGGTGTTTATCTGCAATGTTATTATAGTTCATGGACTGATTTTGCTTTGTAAAATTTATGTATCTAGGGAAAAAGTCACCCTCACTTAACTGACTTTTCAAACCCTCCCATCTTGACCTTAATGGAAGACTATGCTCTTATGCCTGGCTCCCTGAAATGATGATACCACCACTACTGTCCTTAAAGCCATTAAGAAATATTTGATGCCCATTTCATTAAAATATTCATCTTGCAGTGCCATAATCCAAGGATGTGACTTGTGCAAATATGTCATTCCTCTGTTATTCTTAACTGGCTTGATAGCCCATTGACATTTGATGTAAACAAACATATGCAATACATAAGATGAAATGTTCCTTCTCTATGCCCTCCTACTAAGAAGTACCCTGAATTTTGGTATTAGACCACCTAGCCATTTTTGCCTTTCTGAAAACAGTATTTGTATGCATACCTTTTAGTTTAAACCAGATGTAAGAATAAACCACTACATTTTTCGTGTAGAAGTTACATACTAAGAAACCTATGCATGAGTCAAATCAAACCAACTTGTATGCAACACTGAATGTACTTTTATTCTGTCCCTTCAAAGCCATGGTTGAGCCCTTGGCACTCCAAATGCCAGATGTATTTCTGCCCTTCAGTTTCATAGTATAGTATCTAAACACTGAGAAATTATGTAACCATCTTATATAGACCTGTTAATTTAGGCTTTCTCGATAACAGCAAGAATGGTATCCCAGATACACGTTTGTGTTACGACCCCTGCTACAAAACTTAATCCATTCAAACACTTAACACTATCCGTTCTTTTTGTGCAAATCCTGTTTGATTTCATGTACTCTAAATGCAAATCAAATATTCAGTTAATTTCATACTAACTTTCATTTATTTATTTAATATTTATTTAGTGAAACATTTGTTAACAGGGTAGAACTCTAATTCACAAAGACATTTTCAGGCTTAGCCTGGGTGTAAAATAATGCACAAATAGTAGCAAACAAATACAAAAAATATTACATAAGTCCAACTAACATACTATGCATTGTAAAACAAATGTTGTTGAGTACAACATGCATAAAAATGACATTAATAAAGGCACAATTTAATCCATTACTTAATCCATTCAAACACTTAACACTATCCATTCTTTTTGTGCAAATCCTGTTTGATTTCATGTACTCTAAATGCAAATCAAATATTCAGTTAATTTCATACTAACTTTCACTTATTTATTTAATATTTATTTATTTAGTGAAACATTTGTTAACAGGGTAGAACTCTAATTCACAAAGACCATTTTCAGGCTTTGCCTGGGTGTAAAATAATGCACAAATAGTAGCAAACAAATACAAAAAATATTACATAAGTCCAACTAACATACTATGCATTGTAAAACAAATGTTGTTGAGTACAACATGCATAAAAATGACATTAATAAAGGCACAATTTAATCCATTACTTAATCCATTCAAACACTTAACACTATCCATTCTTTTTGTGCAAATCCTGTTTGATTTCATGTACTCTAAATGCAAATCAAATATTCAGTTAATTTCATACTAACTTTCACTTATTTATTTAATATTTATTTATTTAGTGAAACATTTGTTAACAGGGTAGAACTCTAATTCACAAAGACCATTTTCAGGCTTAGCCTGGGTGTAAAATAATGCACAAATAGTAGCAAACAAATACAAAAAATATTACATAAGTCCAACTAACATACTATGCATTGTAAAACAAATGTTGTTGAGTACAACATGCATAAAAATGACATTGATAAAGGCACAATCTGACAATCCACTCACTAATAAGAAGATGGAACAAAGGAAAAAGTTTCAAGTTTCATAGTTTAAAATCTGCACAGGCCTAATAGGCCACTGACAGTGCAGACTCCTTAGTATCATATACATATTTTCCATCTCTCATATACATATCTAGTGGTATTTTAAAGGTATCCATCTTCTTCAGTTACCTAATTGATAATGGTAATAAACTTCTATATGTTTGTACTATCTGAGTGAAGGACGTTACATTTACTTGTTCTATTATCCACAGCTTTGATTGTGTGTCTTACTATTAGATGTTAAAATTGTTAGACCTATTTCTTTACTGATATCATCATTCATAATCTCTCTTATACCTAAACAGAACTTTTACTATATATAATCTGTATAAGGTACTGTATAAATTAAATTGATTTACTCAACTGGAGTAAGAAACATGTTCCTTTTTCATTTTTTGTATATTGTCTGTTAACTGATTCCAGTAAGCTTGTACAAAATCAAATTACATTTAACTATTGGCCTTATAATAGCTACAACCACTGCACTTAATATTAGGCCAACTTGATGCATTGTTCTAACCTTTATTCTTGCAACATGATGTTTTGTAGCCATACTAGGTCCCAGTAATCTTCTCAGATCTTTAATACAAGCAGCAGTATGTTTACATATCCTAATTTTTTATGTTGTCAGACAGACCATAAAATACATCTTTACTTTTTGTATATTAAATTGCAGACCCTTTCTTAGAGCTCATGCTTCTACATCACTCAGACATTTATTTAAATAGTCAATATTAGTGTCATTATCAATTGCTGCACCAATTTTACAATCATTAGCATTCTTTGATATCTAAAATTTAGGTGAAATTGGCAGAGTGGAAAACACAATGCTAAATGGAACTGGGCCCAAAATAGAATCATGAAGAATTCTGCTATTTATGTTTCTCAAGGAGGACTTATGTCCCATACCACAACATACTGCTTCCTATCCGTCAGTCAGTTTTACTGTGTAATAATTTACACTTGTTTGGCACATGCACTCTGTAATCTGCTTGTGTAGGAATCTTTAGATATATCTAAATAAACTGCTATACTATACTTTTTTCTCACCTAACAGAGACAGAAACGTTTATCGTGGAATATAGGAAGGACTGTTAAACCAGAATGGCCCTTAATAAATCCAAGTTGCATAACACTCAGGTAAGGTCCATAATTATCAAATTTTATCAACAACCTCAAAATGCATTGTTCTTAGCATTTACTGATGTAAGAGGTTAAACTTATTGGTATGTAACTGAACACATACTCTTTATTACCCCCTTTGTATATTGGTGTTGCAAAAGGATCCAGTCATTGAGTTATTTCCTTTAACAGCATATTCATACTTAAAAAAAATTTGTCTTAGATATTCAATAGAGAATACTCGTAGGTTTCCTTTTTGTATCTTAATGCCTGTTTCAACTGTCTAGACACTGCATTTAGACATATCTTGTTTTACTTAGTGTTACGCTGCTTATATTTTGTATAAAGTCTTCTTTTGTTGTTTAATAACCTATTCCATTTACCATCCCACCAAATTTTATTTATATATGCTCCTTTCAATGTAATCATTTCCACTTCATTTTGGTGTTTATTACAAAATATCCACAAACGTTTCACAAGTGCCTTGTAAGTCATTATTATTAGTAATAGAATTTCCATTTAAGTCTACTGGCAAATGTTCTATATTCTGTCTTCTTAATCATATCTCAAAATTGTCCTAAGTCTTTTAATTATATAGCTATGGAGTCAGAAAATGTCTAATGAGGAGAGAAACAGCTAACTAATATGGATCCGAAGAGAGACTGAAAAGTTCAGAAGGTCATACAACATTCCTTCTGCTAAAGCATTTGCATTTAACTTGCCTAAAGAGAAATGCTTTTGGTTCTTTCATGAATGTGGGGAAGGAGGGGGTGCTAGTTATTCATCTGAGGATGGACTCCCGTAGAGAAGACAGAGTAGGAGTATTCAGTTTGCTTAGTTGGCTTAACTTGAATCAAGGTATTAGAGTTTAAACATGAGTCATAACTGCACTTAAAACTGCATCTGGGGTGGAAAAAGAATCAAGAACAATAGATCTGTCTTGCAGAGTCACTGTCATAGGCTTGTTATTATGTTTTTTTAATGTCTATGATTGGAAGCTTTGCATACAACTGTAATCATCTTACAACCCAACTGACACACAGCTTTTCATACATTTTTGAAAATAACAAGTAGGGCACCAGACACATAATTACACAAGAAGCATAACTAACAAACCCTCAACATGCACTTCCTCACAAGTATAACCTGTTATGTGACTGTCTGAATTAGCCAGCATGCACTTCCTCACAAGTGTAACCTGTTACGTGACTGTCTGAATTAGCCAGCATACAATTCCTCACAAGTGTAACCTGTTACGTGACTGTCTGAATTAGCCAGCATGCAATTCCTCACAAGTGTAACCTGTTACGTGACTGTCTGAATTAGCCAGCATGCACTTCCTCACAAGTGTAACCTGTTACGTGACTGTCTGAATTAGCCAGCATGCACTTCCTCACAAGTGTAACCTGTTATGTGACTGTCTGAATTAGCCAGCATGTACTTCCTCACAAGTGTAACCTGTTACGTGACTGTCTGAATTAGCCAGCATGCACTTCCTCACAAGTGTAATCCGTTACACAACTGTCTGAATTAGCCAGCATGCACTTCCTCACAAGTGTAACCTGTTACGTGACTGTCTGAATTAGCCAGCATGCACTTCCTCACAAGTGTAACCTGTTATATGACTGTCTGAATTAGCCAGCATGCACTTCCTCACAAGTGTAATCCATTACACAACTGTCTGAATTAGCCAGCATGCACTTCCTCACAAGTGTAACCTGTTACGTGACTGTCTGAATTAGCCAGCATGCACTTCCTCACAAGTGCAACCTGTTAAGTGACTGTCTGAATTAGCCAGCATACACTTCCTCACAAGTGTAACCTGTTACGTGACTGTCTGAATTAGCCAGCATGCACTTCCTCACAAGTGTATCCTGTTACATGACCGTCTGAATTAGCCAGCATGCACTTCCTCACAAGTGTAACCTGTTACCTGACTGTCTGAATTAGCCAGCATGCACTTCCTCACAAGTGTAACCTGTTACCTGACTGTCTGAATTAGCCAGCATGCACTTCCTCACAAGTGTAACCTGTTACCTGACTGTCTGAATTAGCCAGCATGCACTTCCTCACAAGTGTAACCTGTTACCTGACTGTCTGAATTAGCCAGCATGCACTTCCTCACAAGTGTAACCTGTTACATGACTGTCTGAATTAGCCAGCATGCACTTCCTCACAAGTGTAACCTGTTACATGACTGTCTGAATTAGCTCCCTGATACACACAGTTTTGCTTTTAGGTGACTTATTACACATATTGCCTTGCCCATAACTGCCTTCTCTTATTTTTCTTGTATTCTCTCTCCCCTGCCACCGAGTAACAAACTTTTATACATACTCACTACATCAGTGAATCCCTGAGGTAATGCAACATATAGAATAAAAAAATACATGCATATTCTGATCTTGTATATACATCACTCATAAAATGATATAGTAGTACGTTTGGTACAGAAGTAAGATGCTCGTGCTACTTTGCTTTACAAAAGTAAACAAACAACTTCAACCTTAGTAACTTGATTCTTCCGCAGTCATTCTCCTGCTGTGAAGACAGCCTGCTGGCTTTGCTGTTTTCTACACTTAACAAAGGAAAACAGTTCTTGTTCAGCTGTCAGGCTACATTTTTTCTGTCATATCATCCACAAGACCTTCCATATCTGGAATCAATGAATCTCTATTAGCCTCTTGGGACTCCTGTACAGGACCGCCATTTGACTCATCAAACTCATACTCCAGCAGACTGTTTTAGTCTTCTTACACATCAATAAAGGTATGTCTCAGTGGAAACAAAATGGAAAACAAACCTGAGTATAACATCCTGAATTACCCTACACTCACTTACTGCTACCTGGAAAGGGAATTGTTTTTCATGTTTCAGAAGTGAAAAGTCACTTTTAAGAAAGACTTTTTTTTCTCTTATTTTAAAAATTTTGCCAGGTTGCCAGAATAGTAGTGTACAAACCCAAAGTCCTTTCCTTTGAAGGAAATTGGACCCTGAAGTTCTCCTTGCTTGGTTACTGGCATACAAGTTAAAAACTAAAAACAATAGGTCTATTGAATCCGAGGTAGGAATCAACAGTAGCTAGGAAAGGGCACCAAGTAAAATTTGTGGGAACAAAATATTAATTACTTTAGCATAAGACTTGCTTTCAAAATTCACGGTTTTACTTTAGCATAAGACTTGCTTTCAAAGTTTACGGTTAAAACATTCCAACAGCTTCTGATATGTATCAAAAAAGGAAGAGATCAATGTCTGTATTTCTCCAATAAAACTTTATTAAGTCTTCCTAGTAACTTGGTAGGTGAACGCTTACATTATTATTCACTTACAGGTTCATAGGTTAGTACTAAGCTAACTACCCTTGCGAGCCATTGTAAGCCTAGCCAATTATCCCTTGTGAGACTCAAATCCTGCACCTTGTGCTTGTAAGGGAAACACCTTAACTATTAGGCCACCCTCCCAACCCCAGTCAGTACATTTGTATTTATTCTTAAAATCCAAAGTCTCATTAATATGCAGCTTTGCAAATTACAATTCCTATTGGTTAAACAGGTGCGGGCCTGGAAAATGATAGGCTAGGTCAGCTACTATCCTTGGTTGGTGGAGTGTGTATGTTTCCAATAAGTTGGCTGTGAAGATGCAGTGGTGTAAAATTATTATGAGTTGCAACTGCGTGCTTCAATGTTGAATTATTATATAACTGGCCTCATATAACCTTAACTAAATTCTTTAGAAACATTTTAGTTTGCAGTGGGCCTTATGTGAATCCTGGCATGCTGTAACACATTCCTGCCATGCTGAATGGGGATATGCTGTAACTCTTGTTTAGATATGTTTCTATATTGGTGTTTGGCTAAGCTATATGTATGTGGCTTTTAAGATCGGGCGTTGTCTTCTTTTTCTTATTCTTAGTCTTTAACTTTTACTAGGTTGCTCAATGTGTGGAAAGAGGAAGAGCGCAGTCGTGGGCATTCTAGGGTCGTATTGTGTGTAGAATTGCTTCCGCTATGACATGTATTATTTTTCTTCTAGTAAAATTGTACACCATGTATTATACAAAATTTGCTAGTGAATTATCGGGGGTGATCTTGGGGGTTTAAGGTTATAAAAAGCTTCCTAGCTATTGCTTTGCAAAAGCAGTATGCGCGTTATGGCGCAAAACGTTGGGCTTGTTGTGAGGGGTGTGTTTCCCCCAGATTGCCGCTGAGAAGTAGTACATTTTATGAAAAAAATGGGCTTACTTAGGTGTCTTCTGTCTAGTAGGGCTATCCTGGAAGACGGAAGCAGCTAATAAAATAATGTGGACATATTTGGGGCATGTTGTGGGATAAACTTATTTTTCAGAAAAAAGTGGAAGATAGAATTGTCATGTTAAACTAAAATTAATGAAGTTTTTTATCAATTTAAGCTGTGGGTTCTTAATTGTTATAAACATCAACCTAGGGTACATGTTTTGTCTCCAAAAACAAATAGAGTGGATGGTGGGGGGGGGGGGGGCTGTCTGTGTGGCTCTGGGGTTGAATTCACTAAAAATTGTCGGTAGTTACTTGGTGAGTAAGAGGGATTGGTTGAGTCCTAAGCTGGTTGGCCAATAGTCTCTGGGGGGCATGGTTGTGGCTAGAGATCAATGTCTAGTGCTAGTGTGTTAAGTCAAATGTGGTAGGTCAAATGGCATTGGATTCTGTCAACTAAGTATGCCCTGTTTATATAGTTGTTTCAGACAACAAAGTAAAAGTGACTCTCAAGCCTCTATTAACTCGAAATTCCAATGGGATTCCTTATCCTCCTTTAGCCTATGTAAGCACGCTTTCTAAGAAAAATTTCACAAGGCACATTCCATGTTCATCATAGTCCTGATGGGCTGCAATGAATGTGCAATGTGTTTAATTATCCCTACTATATTCACCAGCACTCTTTCCCTTTCTAAGTGTGCCAAAATAAGGGCTGAATAAGATACCTTGAGCCTTCTGTAAGATCCTGGAACCCTGAGTAAGACAGTAGTTTGTAATCGATCAACCTACATTCACATAAAGTGAATTAAACCAATTAAGTCCAAGATATTATCACCTCTTGTGGGGGTATCGAATAGATGTTCCAAGGCATTTGCATTGATAAAATCGAGGAATCTTTGGGCATTTGTTTCTGGCATGAGTAGTTTTTCCAGTCTATGGTTGGGCAATTAAAGTCATCCAGGATCAGGGTAAATGGTTGAATCTTGATATATCTGAAGAGGTTAAGATAGGTGGATTGAGCATCTTGAGTCAAGTTTGGGGGCCTGTAGCTAGCTATAATTTGAATAGGGGTCTTGTCAATGGTTAACTGCACCTGGAGTGTCTCCTGTAGATCATACTGTTTGACCAGCCTAGAAGTGTGTGTGTCTTTAATATATATTGAAATTCCACCTTCTTTGGCTTTGCTGCCCACAGTTTGGGGTCTGAATGTATGATAGGATGAGTAACCAGGTAAGGCTGGGGTGCTCTCTGCATCTTTGAACCAGATTTCTGTGACTGCACAAATGTCAGCATCTTCCAGGGTTAAGAATGTTTTCAATGAGTGTTGTTTCATGTTTAGACTGCTAGTGTTTAGCAGCATGACCTTTAATTTGCATTTTCTTGAAATTGTTATGTTGGTAGCATCAACCTCATGATTTTTCCTAAAAAAGGCACTATGGGGGAGGCAAGGGCCTTTGCCAGAAGCCTGGAGCCTAAGACATATGCAGGCTATCTCTAGCAAAGCATCATGGTCTGTTGATCATATCTTCCCAGGTTGTCAGGTACTGGATTCCCCTGGAATGACACCAGAAACTAAGGCAATTGTTAAAGTCAATCATTTTTTGTTTGTATTGAGGCATCATTCTGGGTGAAGGTAGAATGCTGCTTAAGGCTAGGGACATACCTACCTGAGACACATATTCAGCGAGCTCAATCATGTCTCTCTTCATATAGTCTGGGTTGTATGTCTCAAGTCATTCATGCCAACATGGACTTTGACAGAGTCATAACAGTACCTGTTGTTGAGAGACTTGAGTGTGTGCATGATATGGCAGATTCTGGCACCTGACAAACAGCTAACCATGACTTTCTTATTATCCAGCCTGGTGAGTGGCACATCTGCATGTCTCACAATGGAGTCTCCTATGACTAATATGGTGGGTTTATGGTTAGGCCTTAGTGGTTGCGAGACACTGGTGTGTCGACTATGCATGGTATGTGGTGTGGAGGGTTGTGGGATTCTCATGTGTTTTTGCCTATGAGGTCTTCTTTGTTTGGGTTTGTTTTTGTTGAGAACCTCCACATGTGTGGGTGTGTGTTGCGTAGTTGTGGGTGGTGTTTGAGGTGTAGTGATTGTGCTGGCAACCTTCTCAGTGCCAGATATCTGGCTTGTGAGGGAAAGGATATAGACTCTAGTTTCTTTATGTTATTGCATCTCTCACAAATTGCATTCCCTAGTGGTAGTAGTAGTAGATGATTGTCCGTGTACATGGGACAGCTGCTACACTGTCTCAGGATGCCCATATCTACCAGGCTGCCAGGAGAAACAGTAGGAAATTGTCCATCCATATCTGTCAGAATCTGAGGGAGAGAGGCCAGGGTGAGCTAAGGGGTAAGCCTAAAACCAAAGTGCTTAAACCAAAATCAAGAGGCTTAGAATAACACTTAACATGTAAACAGGCTAAAAACAAGCAGTAATAAATGCAGCAGGGAAGACGCAATTGAACACTTTAGAGAACAAGTAGCAGAAAAAACAAGATGAAGTAATAGAGTCTTCTTCTTCTTCTTTCGGCTGCTCCCATTAGGGGTTGCCACAGTGGATCATCTGTTTCCATTTCTTCCTAGCCTTTTTATTTTGCTCTGTCACACCAACCACCTGCATGTCCTCTCTCACCACATCCATAAACCTTATTATAGGTCTTCCTCTTTTCCTGTTACCTGGCAGCTTCATCCTTAGCATCTTTTTCCCAATAAACTAAGTAATAGAGTAGTAGAAGGAAACACAAATACTGTAAAGCAGCTGAATAAAGTCCTTTTTTTTTTTTTTTTTTTTTTTTTTTTTAGTAAAGTGGTGGGATTGAAGATAATTCAAGGTTAAGAAACTAAGGGGGTGGCCTTCCCAAATGTTCTCTCTGTATTGGGTAGAATGACATAATAACACTGGATTGGGAGGAGTGCCCCAGATCAAATGTACAGTAGGAACGGGCAACTGCAAAGCCACCAAGTATATGAACAAGACACCAATAAGGATGGAGGATGTGAAACTATGCTACAGCAACTAGCTACCCTATTTTAGGCAGAAAACACTACAGAAATGTTTATCACAGCAGAAAAACAGCAGTGAGACACTAAATGAAAGTTTTAAACAGATAAAAGAGTATGGAGACTCTAGAGAATACTTTTAACTACAAACAAATCAGTTATATGATACACTCCTTGACAGGAAATCAGAACAAACAAACAGATATTTAACAAATGGAGAAAATGTCCAGCTAATACCTTTCACACAGTAAAACTAGCTAAAAAAGCTTTACAAACAGTGTGACAGTAACAAGCATGATTTAACAGGCCCTGTAAGGCAGACAATTTCAGTACAACATTAGTTTATAGCAATAAAATACAGTAAAAAGCAGTTTTTAGCATAGAAGATAACAACTTGTCCTTCATAAATGTGACACAATCCAGCCCCTCTCTGTAGGACTCCAATCACACAGATATTCTTTCTCCATGCCTTGTCGTCTTCATCAGTTTACTTATCTTTGGCCATTTCTAACTTCACCTTATGAATTAACAAATTGCTCCTTCAATACATTATTTTCTACTGCATGTCTAAACTGGCATCTGAATGGTTGTTAAGTAGCTTGTCAGCCTCATTGTCTCTTTTGAATGCACAGTTTACAAAACCTTTGAATTTTGGCCAAAATTATTTCTAGTTATACCTTTGCTTTATCATCATCATCAAGTTGTCCCAGGATTCTCAATTAGTGTGCATAGGTTTTGGTGGTCTTTAGTTCTTTTATTTGATTTTTATTCAGTTTCTTGCTTATTTACATCACATATATCCACCACACTTTCATCTATACATTGACTTCTTAGATGTAAACATTAACTTGTAACCATTTTTCAGAAATTTTTTACGAGAGATTCCAGAGGGACATTATCTTCTACAGACCACTACAAGAAATGTTATTATTTTTGAATTCTTGACTGCCTTTCAAGTTTACACATTCTTTAGGATTCTTTAGGAAATTTGTTTTCCATGTCTCTTTCTGTCTTTCGTGTCTTACGTGTTATATTTCTTCTTAACATTTAATACCATGTTTTCTAAACATTTGTTATTCCTATTTTATATACATTTTCTCGGAGTTCATAGTAGATTTCATAGAGTTTATAAGGCACAGCTTGTCCATGGAGCATAATCACCTTGCCAATACCCACCCTTATAGGTTCATAGGTTCATAGGTGTTCACTAGGCTAATAACCACAAAGACCTTTTTAAGCCTAGCCATGTATCCCAAATCTCTGACAAGTTCTGATACCCTTGATAAGTGTAAGCAGGGATTTGAGAGATGAACCATTAACAGGTTATCTGTGTCTATTAGAGACATAGGTGCCAAACCAGGGATGAATTTCCAGTTTCCCATCCAATTGTCCAAGTTGCACTTGAATTGGGTTTGGGAGGAACTCTGCTTCACATGGATGGGGAGCCTGTTCCATAGACGTGGTAGTCTCTGGGATACATACCCATCTCTCCAGCAGGACCTATTTATATTATAGGCAAGGTTTAAGTCTTTAGAATGGGTAATTCTGGTGCTGTTTTTTTAGTGGATATGCAGGAGGTCCATCAGAATGGGGACTGACAATGCCTTGTATACCAGGCATCGATCATCCCTCAAAAGCCTGTAGGAGACAGAATACAGGGTTAGTGCCTTGAGGTGGTCTGCATAGGACATTTTGCTTATGCCCTGTATTCTTTCAGTGAGGAACCTCTGTGGACGTTCCAGTTGTTGGATATGTCTGGTTATGTACATATCAAAGGGGGCATTGTACTCAATGACAGAGCTGATGAATGACGAATACAGTGGAGCAATGACTTCCTTGGACTTAGACGCCATATCTTTGTTTATAAGTTGCGCAATATAGAATGATTTCCTCACCACTGAAGTTACATGATGGTCAAAGGCTAGATTATTATCTATGTGTGTCACTAAGTCCTTGACTACTGGGTCAGCTCTAAGGGATGTGTTATCAATATGATATTTACCAGGGATGGATGGCCTCCCAAAGGATACTATTATGCATTTCTTGGCATTTAGTTTTAGTCCATGGCTCTGACACCAGTTGTTTGTCTGTGTCAGCCCCTCCTGGGGAACATTTGTGTCAGTGTGAGATTCAATGACATCTCCTAATTTGCAATCATCTGCAAATTTAGTCAGCCAGAGACCACTGACATTGGCCTTGACTTCTGAGAAGTAAATGCCAAAAAGGAGCGATCCAAGGACTGATTCCTGAAGGACATCACTTGTGATTGGCTTCTTTGTAGATGTGGACTCCCCAATTCTAACTTTCTGGGTCCTGTCTATGAACCAGTTGGGTATCCAATGGGTGACATATGGGTTTGTACCTAACCTCTTGAGTTTGTCAACAATGCCCGAGTGGGGTATTGTGTCAAATGTCTTGGCTAGTTTACCTTAAAGGAAACAAGAGTTCTGTTAAATATGTAGCAGGAGATTATTCCAGTTTTGGGGAAGCACTGAGTAATAAATCTGTCCTTCTAGAGTGTACTACTTATTTGTTATTGGAGGTTCAAGTCTGCAGTTCATGTGTCATATATTCGTTCATAGGTTCATAAGTGTGTACTAGGCTAATGACCACTAGTGCCCTTATAATCCAAGCCATGCAACCCAAATGTGACCAAAAAATTTGATTTATACGGTGGTGATTTGCAGACTGTGTCTGTCCATCAGAGACATAGGTACTAGACCAGGGCTGAATTTCTGATTACTCATCCATTGTTCAAAGTTGCGCTTAAATAGGGCTAGGAAGGAACTCTGCTTCAAATTGATAGGAGCCTTTTCCAGGGAATGACAGTTCTCTAAGGAATGTATCCATCTCTCTAACATGTCCTATTTATGTCACAAGCAAAATTTAGTTTTTTTTAATCTAGTAGTTTTGATGATGTCTGTTTTGTGGATGTGCAAAAGGTTCATCAAAATAGGGTCCAGGGATGCCTTGTATGCCAGGCAAAGATCAGTTCTCAGACGTCTATAAGATACCAAGTGAAAAGACAGGGATTTGAGACAAGCAGGGTAGAAAATTGTGTTTATTCTTTTTGAAAGGAACCTTTGTGGATGTTCCATTTGCTGCATGTGGCTGGTCATGTACATACCAAAGGTGCATTATACTTTGTGATGAGTCTAACGAGGGCTGAGTACAGTGGTATAATATCATGCCTTTGCTTAAACATTGAGCAACATATAAGGATTTTCTTACTACCTTGGACATGTTGGTCGAAGGCTGGGTTACTATCTACATGAATTCCTAGATCTCTGACTAATGAATCAACTTTTAGGGGTGCTTTACTGATGATATAGATACCTGGGGTGGCCATCTTCCCAAAAGACACTATAATGCATTTCATAGTATTGAGTTTAAAGCCATAGCTTTGGCACCAAGATCTGTCTATGTTAGACCTTTCTGAATGGAGGGGGGATTCAATGACTGTTCCCAGTTTGCAATAATCTGGGAACTTAGTTAGCCAGAGGCCTTTGACATTGGCTTTGACATCTGAGACATAGATGTCAAAGAGGAGTAGGACTATCAAAAAGCCCTGGGGCAGTTCACTGGTGATTAATCTCTTTGTGGAGGGGGCTTCACTGATTCTAACCTCCTGGGTCCTATCAGTAAGCCCGCTAGCTATCCAGCATGTTATAAAGGGGATTATACCTAGTTCTGTAAATTTCTTGACAATGTCCGAGTGGAGTATTGTAGCAAATGTTTTAGCCAGATCTAGGTAGGCAGTGTACCCAGTTTTGCAGTCAGTCATTTCCTTAGTGATCTATTCAAAGATGGCCACTAGAGTCAGTAAACATGATCTTCCTTTGACAAAGCCAAACTGGGATGGATTCAGTGTCTGAAGGTCTCCTATGTCCATATTGATAATTTCCATTATAATTCTTTCCATGGGTTTGAAAATAAGAGTAGTTAGACTAATGGGTTTGTAGTTTCCAGGATCTGTGGAAGGTCCTCCCTTATGAAGGGGAATGAACATTCCAGTCCTCCATTCTCATGGCACAAAGCCTGTTTTAAGACTAGAGTTAAATAATTACTCTGGAGTCCTGATAAGTCATATTTTAGACTGTTCAGGAGGCATCCTGAATTGTTATTGTGGCCCATTTATTCCGTGTTCTTGGCTTTAGCGAGGGCAACTAGTACACGCTGCATAGTCTTAGTCGGCAAGGTTATGTTTGAGGGTAGTTTTGGGGGGATGGTTGAGGTGAGACAGGATAAAGTTAGAACTGAATTTATCCACTAACAGATTCACTTTATTGCCATGCTCGGTGAATGTGGCACCATTAACCACCAATTACATTGCTGTGATATAGCCTTGAGGTTTCTGACATACTTGAAGAAGGTCTTATGATTGTCTTTCACATGGGTGGCTGTCTTAATCTCAAACTTAGTTTTGTGTGACCTAATTAGCCATCTTAGTTGCCTATTTAGTTTGATGAAAATTTTTATCTTCATGAGAATTACCACCCCTGACTTTTGTCATAATTTATTTCCTTTTGTTGTATATCTTGTTTAATTTGGGAAGCCACCATGGTGGTCTGTTTTTGGGGCTATTCCTGGGCTTATATCTGGAAGATACAGCAGCCTCTCTTCAGTCATTGACATGGCTGTACAGAGTTTGAGAGCAGTTCAGCATAGACTGCTGTATTCTCGGGATATGGAGGGGCACATAATGTTGACAAACCATCATTTAATAAAAGGTAATTTGCACTGGAATAGTTCCAAACTGTAACTGGTTTAATGGGGACACAGAGCTGATTTTGATTTTGAAGGAGATAGCTTTATGATTGGACCTTAGCAGGGAGGGCGAGACATTGGGGAGTGGGGTGTAGTGTTCTCACATATTTGTGAGCATGTGGTCCACTATGTCGGAGTCTCTAGTGGGCATGTTCACTATTTGGTTTTGAGTGTTTACATTTACAAAGTCCAGGAATCTCTGTGTCTGTAGATTTGAGACTGTAAAGGAACCCGAGTCTATAGATCGGTAATTAATGTCTCCCATGAGGAGGATGTTAGGTTGGAGCTGACTGGAGTATGGTACAGGATTTTGCCTGTGGTCATCAGCATATGGAAGAACTCCAGCACATCATCCTGACTGACTACCCAAGAGGTATGTTTGTTAATGATGTATATTAGGACATCTCTACCGTTAGTTCTTGTTTGTGCAGCTACTGGTTAAAAGTGTGGAAGGTACTGAAACCTTGCACTGCTAGGGTACTCTCTGCCACTTTAAACCATATCTTGGTAACTGCACAGATGTCTATGCTCTTGAGTGTTAGAAGGACTTGGAAGGAGTGTATTTTTTTATTTAGGCTCCTGGCATTGAGGAGTAACATCTAGAGTTTCAGTTGAATTGATTTCTTATATATTGATAGGTTTATCATTTTGGCATTGTCTAAAAAAGGCACTATAGGGGTGGATAATGTTTTAGCCAGTATTCAAAAACCTAGAGGGGGAAGGTGCAGACCATCCTTTGCAAAGGATTATGGCCTGTAAACCATGTCCTCCTAAGCTGACTGATATTGGATCCCTTACTATGACACCATAAAGACAGTCAGTTGTTGAAATCAATTATTTTTGCTCATATTGTGGAAGCATCCTCAGTGATGATAATATGCTGCTCAATGCCAACCTCATACCAGCCTGAGACACACAGTCTGAAAGTTTGATAATGTCTCTCTTCACGTAATCCAGGGAGGTACATCTCAGGTTATTTACACCTACATGGTTTATGATGGCATCATACTGATACCTGTGGCACAGGGACTTGAATGCATGTGCGATTTGGTAGATCCTGGTTCCAGTTAAGCAACTGACTCTGAGTATATCAAAACAATCCTGTCTTGGTTTGTGATTTGTTGTGGAGTTGACTAGTAAGAGCAGTTTTATTTGAATTTATATTGCATTTGTTATCACTATTTTTAACTGTTTGTAGGTAAGAAGAGATTGATTATTAACAAGCTTTACTTTGATTCATATTTTGTTGTTTACCTTTAGTTTCACTTTTGGTTGTGAGAAAGGGATAGGTTTTGGACAGGCAAGCTCTAGCCACCACAAGGGGCCTAAACAGCTAAACATTTTCACAGACTGCAGAGAGGAAAATTCTGAGTATATCAAAACAATCCTGTCTTGGTTTGTGATTTGTTGTGGAGTTGACTGGTAAGAGCTGTTTTATTTGAATTTATATTGCATTTGTTATCACTATTTTTAACTGTTTGTAGGTAGGAAGATACTGCTTATTAACAAGCTTGACTTTGATTCATATTTTGTTGTTTTACCTTTAGTTTCACTTTTGGTTGTGAGAAAGGGATAGGTTTTGGGCACCACAGGGGCACCACAGGGGCCTAGACAGCTATAAATTTACACAGACTGCAGAGAGGAAAATTCTGAGCATATCAAAACAATCCTGTCTTGGTTTGTTATTTGTTGTGGAGGTGACTGGTAAGAGCAGTTTTATTTGAATTTACATCTCATTTGTTATCACTATTTTCACTGTTTGTAGGTAGGAAGATACTGCTTATTAACAAGCTTTACTTTGATTTATATTTTGTTGTTTTACCTTTAGTTTCACTTTTGGTTGTGAGAAAGGGATAGGTTTTGGACAGGCAAGCTCTAGCCATCACAGGGGGCCTAGACAGCTATAAATTTACACAGACTGCAGACAGGAAAATTCTGAGCATATCAAAAAAATCCTGTCTTGGTTTGTGATTTGTTGTGGAGTTGACTGTAAGTGAAGATTTATTTATTTTTACTGTTAAAAGGAGATGTGACTGCGAGCTATAGTGAGCAGAAACTACTGCACATAAGAAATTACACCTTCTGTCTGGCTGGTAGAACTTGTATGGTCAGAACAACTTTATTGTATTTTATTATTTAGTTGGATATTGCTGGTATAATTTTTTGTCATAGAAGTTGATTTAAATTCCTTTGAATTCTTTGCTAATGACTTCGTGTAACTTTTTTCCTTTGCAATATTTTATTCAATTAAAGCTGAATATGGATTCCTTAAATGAGTATGCAAGTAACGATTTGCTAATGCACAAGTATCTTGTACAGTGTAATAAATGCTATGCATTTTCAAAGGTAGCAGCTGATACCACTGGTGATCTTTGTTCCTCGTGTCAAAAGCTGGATGATTTGCTTACCATTGTTAGAAGCAAATCTCAGCTTAATGATGATGATGATTGCACATGTGCAATTTGCATGGCTTGGAGAACTGTTGCATCATATATTAATGACTGGACTGATGAACTAAATAATGTTAGGCATAGAACAAATAGAACAGATTTAGGAAATGATTCATCTATTTTCTGCAAAGAACATTCAACTCCTATGAAACATGATGAGGCCCCTGAGAACTATGGAATTGTGGATGCAAGTACTCAGCAATCTGAGGATCCAGTTTGTTTAGAAGGAAACAAAAAAAGAAAGAAAGGAAAATGTTCTCAACAAATAATAAGGAAGAAAAAGAAACTGACATGACTGTAAAGGAAAGAGAATACATAGTAAAAAGGATTCTGCTTTGTTATGTAACACACTGGTGACAGGGAATGAAGATATCTGTCTATCACAAAAACCTCAGTCTACAGAAAAAGGCATCACCTTTCCAATGGAAAAGGTAGAAAAAAGAGTCAAGGGGTAGGTGAAAAGGAAGAAGTCAAAACTGAACATGGAAGGATTGAAGAACATTACTGTAAGAAAAAAGAAGAGAAAGACAGATGTTGACTACATGGCTCAAGCTGTGGATTTACAATGCCAGCTGGATGAGAATTTAATATGCAATGAAAACAGTGGGATTAATAAGACTAATAGTGATGAAGATCTATCCTTCGTAACAATTGACAGAGCAGAAATGACTGTATTAGAAGTTGAAGATTCTTCAGAGATAGTCAGCAAAGATATTCTTGTAATTGGAGATTCAGTTATTAGAGGAACTGATACTTATATTTGCAGAGATGGTAATGAACAACAAACAGTGTTATGCTTGCCAGGAACAAAAATATAAGATGTGAAACAAGCCTTGGAACGCCTTAACGTAAGGAAGTATGGATCTGTTTTTGTTCATGTTGGTACAAATGATGTCACCAACAAAGATTCTCTGACTTTTAGTCAGGAACTGACAGCCCTCCTAGATAGTATAACTTGTACTGGTGTTAGGGCATATTTTTCACAAATCATCTATAGAAAGGATAGTCAGGTCACTGTGAATGAAAATATTTTTTGGCTAAACACTTAAATTGAAAAAATAATGGAAATGTGTAGAGCATCCAAGCCTTCTTTTGGGCACACGTGTTCAGACAGGTGTGCATTTGTCTAGATCAGGGAAGAGAATTTTTGCAGCAGATATTTTGCAATATTTGATAAACACTAGCCAGGATTTTTGCCAGGTCAAAAATGTAACATTTCACAGATAGCAACATTTGATGCATCTCTGATGGTTGTTAATGCTAGGAGCATTAATAATAAAGTTTTTTTATTAGAATATTTGCTACAGTTCCACAAGATTGATGTTGTTATAGTTTGTGAAACATGGTTAAAGAACAATGACTGGAAACCAGTTCTGTCAGGGTATAAATGTTTTTACTGTAACAGACATTCTAACAAAAAATCAGGTGGAGGTGTTATGATTGGGATTAAAGATAGTTATGAGACTTGTGATTATTACATGTTCAATGATAACACCAATACTATAGACTGTGTAACTGTGACAATAAAGACAACCCTGGAACATATAACAATTGTTAGAGTGTACAGACCACCAAAGTCAAGTGCAGATGACCTAGAGGAATTCATACATTTCTTACATGAAACACGAGGGAAGAATAATATTGGCTGGGGACTTAAATTTACCAGAAACAGACTGGAATAATATTGATTCAACAACGTCAGTAAAGAAATTATTCACAGAGTATATTCAGGAACAATAAATGCTTTAAATTGTAAAACACCTACCAGGGGATGGAATATACTAGATATTGTTTGTGTTCCCAAAGAAATTACTGTAACTTCAAGACAAGTTTTACCACCATTGATGTGCAGTGATCATGGGATCATAAAGGTTAATTTGTTGCTAGATAATTCTGCCAAACTGAAATCTAAGTCAATGCACAGAAGGTTAATTACAGATTATAGGGAAGCAAAACAGTTACTATATAAAACTAAATGGAGTGAGGTGTTCAGTGGATAAACTGCAGATGGAATGTGGAAAGTTTTGAAAGAGAAATTGAGTGAAAAAAGTCAAAAAAATGTTTAACATCAGGATCTAGGCACGCAACATCAGGGGGATATATTTCCATAAGAACAAGTTACCTGAATAAGGTGATAGACAAAAAATATAAGAAATAGAAGAGAGGTCAAACTACAACTTTGAAAACTGAAATAAACGAGCTGGACAAACAGATTAAGCATAGTGTTAGAAAAGATCAAGAAAAATTTGAAGAAAATTTATATAAAGGTATTGAGCATAATAGGAAACCTTTTTATAGATACATAAGATGTGGAAGGAGTAAAAATACACAAACTGATAAACTGTGTGCAGATTCTAAAATTTATTCTCAGACACAACAGATTATAAATATATTTATAAAGTCTTATGCAAAACAGTTTGGTTCCACAAAAGGGGTGGTAAGTTGTCCTAGTGACATCCAGGTAACCCCAGATGCTGGAATCAAATTAGATTATATTGAAAAAGAACTGCGCAAACTGGATCCAAACAAAGCACAGGGAGGAGACAGAATTAATAACAATGACCTGAGAACACTTAAGCAAGAACTTGCACTGCCATTACATTTATTATTCACTAGGTTATTTAAATATGGGGAGATCAGATTCCTCAAGATTGGAGACACGCACTTACTAAACGGTTTACCTTTAAAACTGCATATTGCAGATGGGCGAACAGAACATTTCCGAAAGGCAGTTTGCAAGGATTGTAAATGCCAAATGGAAAAAGGTTTGAATGTGCAATGAGCGAATGCAGAGTGAGATTTGCTCATTGCACATTTGACATTCAGGGGTGGCTTGCACTATAGTTGGGATTGGGAAATGGTTCCTTTCCCCCCTGTAGTGCAATCTCGGAGTTAGAATAATAAAGTAGGGGGTGTGCGGGGCACGCCCCCCCCACATGGGGGGGTACAGGGGGCTTGCTCCCCTGCTTTACACTTTGTGTTTTTTTCTTCGATTTTCATGTTCGAAAAACAGCGAATCTGCTGTTCAATTTGCTGTTTTTCAAACATGCAGGTTTGTCGACATTGTCAGTTTTGTGGTTTCGAGTCACTCATATGAGCACTCGAACCAATGCAATTTGTGGTTTTAAAGGTAAACCTATTAAACCAATCTTTAAGGGAAAAGGGAGTAGGACAAACCCAGAATCATATAGACCCTTAAGTCTAATTTCTTGTTGTGGAAAAATAATGGAGAAGGTAATACTGGATACGTTATTGTTAGAACTGGATAGGTTGGAACTTGAAACCATATATCAGCATGCATATGTTGAAAATAGATCTATTACCACCTATAACATGATGTTCTATAACAATATAGTAACAGCTATGAATTAAAAATTGTGCTGTGATGTGATTTGTATAGATTTACCTTCAGCATTTGACAGGGTCATGCACAAAACATTGATCAATAAATTAGTACAACTAGGTATTGATGTACTGTTGATAAGATTGATAGCTGCATGGCTTACAAATAGGACATGGCAAGTATCACACACCAACTGGACAGGTGAAATCCTTGGTTACAGTCAAGGTGTCCCACAAGGCTCTGTACTAGGCCCTTACTTGTTTAGATTGTATCTTTCAGCCCTTACGTTTTCATCTGAGGTGTTCTACGGTCTATATGCTGACGACCTGAAATTTGGTAAACTGGTTACAAGTGTTACAGATAAGGCATGTCTGCAAAATAATTTGACTAAATTGACCATTTGGGCACAGGAGAATAATATGTTAATAAATACATAAAAAACTAAGCATATGAGATTTGGGAGACAAACTACAGCACACAGTGATTGAAACTGTAGACTCATTTAAGGCCCAGGGTATATGGGTAGATTCAGCTATGAGTTTTTCTAATCATATCAACCAATTGGCTAATGATAGTTATAGAACTATAGGTTGTATAAAAAGATTTGTAAAGTCTAGGAAATCAAACATAATGAAGTCATTGTTTGTTAGTTATATTGGACCCAAACTTGAGTATGGAATAACAATATGGAAACCCTACAGGAAAACAAGCATGAATAAACTGGAAAGAGTACAGTGGATATATAATAAGGGCATCCATGGATGTGAAAATCTAAGTTATTATGAAAGACTAAAATATCTGAACTTGCACAGTGTCTCTTACAGATATTTAAGAGGAGATCTTATTCAGGTATATAGGGCATTTAGGGACAACTACCTCTGGGAATGTTTGGGGTTATCAAAAAGTAGTAAAGAATCATCAGATAATCTATGTAGAAGATTCTATAGGAATGTGAAGTGTACTAATTGTTTTTTGACAGAGTAGCTGGTGCTTGGAACAGACTACCAAATTACATTAAAGCAAGTACTTGTTTATATATTTTTAAGAACAGCCTGGACATTTATTATGGGAACAAGTGTTTTGGCATATTGGCAAGCTAGAAGGGCTTTAATGCCCATGCTTGAAACATTTGTATGTATGTATGTATGTATGTATGTATGTATGTATGTAACTGACAGTTATCCTGTCTTTGATCAGCCTGGTTAAGGGGCACCAGTATATCTTACAAAGGAGTCCCCTATGAAGAGAGTCCTGGGAATTATGTTTGCTTGCCTTTGGGGCTTAGTGTTTAGGGCTCCACTGAGAGTGATAGTATATAAGAAAGCCGAACCTGAATATTTTCTTTGACACCCCTACCATTGTTCCTAACACCCTTAGGACATGTACATAGCACTTTGCAACCCTTTGTGAACTGGATTTTCAAACATTATTGAAAAGAAACAAACAGAATTCAAATACTAATGAAAAATTACTACCTGGACAGAAAAAGCTGTTAAAAGAATTAAGTGACCAAAATTTGAGGCTTATGAAACCAGACAAAGGTGGGGGTCTGGTGATAATGGAGGCACATGACAACAAACAAAAAATGCTTGATATGCTTTCAGGACCTACCTATAGTAAGTGTCAATAAACAAACTAAACTCAGCATACCATAGGGTGAGGGACACATTTATTCATAGACAAACAAATTGATCTGAATGAATACAATTACTTGATGTCTATGGCACTTATCATACCTTCAATCTTTGGCATTCCAAAAGTCCACAAAAATATTGAAAAGCCACCAATGAGACCAATTGTGGATGCCAGCGGTTGGATAACATACCCATGTGCCAAATTCATTGCCGAAAAATTAAAACATCTATTTATCCAAGAAAAACACATTTGTTAAGACTCTTGGGACTTTTTGGGGAAAATAAATCAAATTGAATTTAATGAAGATCATTTATTCATTACTGTTGATGTCAGGGGCGTATATACCATTATCCTCCATGAGCAAGGCATTTAGACAATTTAACACTGAAGGGTGTAAGTCAGGATAATGTAAACACCTATAAAGCTTTAATTGAAATTGTGTTGAAAACTAATTATATATTATTTGAACACGAATACTACAACCAAGTTACAGGTATAGCAATGGGCTCCACATGTGGCAGGCTCTTTGTTAATATAGTAATGACAACATGGGAAGACAAATTTGTATTTAATTCAGAATTTATGAAATACTGAAAGTTGTATATGAGCTTTTTTGGTTGACATTTGTATTGCATGGAATAATGATCTTGAAAAATGTAATAAGTTTTTCGACTATATTAATATAACAACAAACTT
The DNA here is from genome assembly GCF_019279795.1 of Protopterus annectens. NCBI lineage: Eukaryota > Metazoa > Chordata > Ceratodontiformes > Protopteridae > Protopterus > Protopterus annectens. The sequence continues at coordinate 227,543,909 of NC_056751.1, read as the reverse complement.
TTTAAAGTTTACTTTTGAGGCAGGTATATTGAGTATTGCATACCTAGACATACTTCTATCAAAAGACAATGAGAGAGCTGAATTCTCTACCCAGATTTATTGAAAACCCATTTTTTTCAAACACATACTTGCATTTATCAAGCTCACACCCCCCACCCCCACCAAAAATGAGATGTTGTCAAGAGTCAGTTCATAAGGGCAGCAAGGATGGTACCAGGGTGTGATAACTTTTCAGATGAATGTGAGGCAATAAAGGGTATGTTTCTGGCTGGTGGTTACTCCCAAGGTATGGTAAATCAACTATTGTAAAAAGTGATAAACAAAACAGAAAGGGGCTTTTTTAGTCTGATTTTAGGTCATAGTGAAACACCAAGACCTGAAATTTATGTATCAGCAAGTGATTTTTTGGCTAACAATATTACCCCTTCTACGTAAATTAACATCCCTGCACCCATACATCATCCAGTACAAAATACAACCTTTACTAGATCCTTTATCACAACTTATAATGCTGACAGTGCAACTAATAGGAAAATTATCCAGAAGAACTGGGCTATTCTAAAGGAAGACAGACATATTATTGAGAAAGTGGGGGATACACTGCACATGATATACAGAAGGGGTTGTAATTTTAAAAGCATTGTGGAACATTTTAGCAGAACATCAACACGTAAAAGTAACAAAATTCATCATATGTCTATTTATTTATTTGTTTAACATTTGTTTACCGGGAGTGTCTGGCTGGCAGAGGCCCTGGGAGAAAAGCTCCACACAAAATAATACAAAGATATAAAACTAATACAAACAATGTGAGCAAAGACATCTCTGATATAGAAGTAGGTACATTTATAACTAATATATTACAAAAATGTAAATGACTGTATCAAAGATATAGTCATATGCACAATTACATCAAATGTATAGAGAAGGGAGAAAAGATGTGATGTGATAGTAAGGTTGAGATGTTAGCATGAGAATAGGTTAGAAGCCAAGGAAGCAAAACAATATAGGCTAGTGAGGTTGTCCTTAATAAGCCAGATTTGAATTAGACCATAGGAACATATTTACATAGTATAATTCATTACCTTCCTTAGCCAAGAAGGAAATAAGTCAGTAGTTTAAAGAGGGGTGGAGGACAGAGAAGAGCAGCTAGGATTTTGGCGGCAGGGGTTAACCTGGGGCTTGGCAAGAACAGAGCCAGTTTATTTTGAAGAAGATTCCTAAAAGCTTTTTAAAGTGAGATATTCTTCCATTTTGATGGGTGAACAGTTTGTTATAAAGAACTTTACATTTTTCGTAAAAGGAGCATTCAGTTGTCTGACAGGAATGGTGGTATACACTGCACTCAAGTCAGCACTGCCCTGTTTTCTACATAGGCAAAATTAAGTTCAAAGAAAGAATTGCTGAACATCTATATGACACTAAGAAAAGGAAAATAAACAATGCCCTAGCCAAACACTTAATGGAATGGCCAGACCATATTTTTAAATTTTCAGTTATAGAAAATGTAACCCCGAGTGAACGTGGTGACCCATGGCAACTTAAGCTAGAAGAATGTGAGTTATATTGTTAGGTCACACAATGCAAGTTTTTGGCCAGGGATTAATGACCAGATTTCTATTAGCTGTCTTTTAAAACTAAGAGCTTTAGAAAGATGATATCACTACCTTTTTTATCAGACAGATTTTCTCAGTATAGCATGTATTATTTAATGATTGCTCTTACATAAAACTATTTATTATTGTATGATAAAATAAAGTTTACAGGTTTATGTATTCAAATAATCAACTTTTGATTTTTGTTTACTTCAATTTTTAACTTATTGAATATGTTGCCTTAATGCATGATTTGTTCAGGGGATTCAGCTATCACATGATTTAAAGCTGATCACATGATTTTAAAAAGTTGTCACTTGACCTTTTACAATTGTATTTAAAGAGTATGTGTGTTTGGTTCACTTCATTTGAAGAAGTTTTATTATAAAATAAAATGAAAGCGCTAATATTACATTTCAAGTTGTTTGAGGTAGATTTGTCAGAATCTTTGCGGCCTTCTATGTGTTTTTTTAATAGTTTGTTTTCTGTTTTGGTTTAATGACTGGTATGTATGTTGTTAGGTGTTAGGTGATCTTTGTTGTTTAGGACGATTGCTTTTAAGTACCTCAGCATATATTAGTCTATGTGTGTGTTGTGTGCTATGTGAGGTGGATGTTATGTGTGTGTTTTCGAATACCTGATGTGTACTTGTATGCAAGAGTATGCAAGAGTTTAACCTATAATGTTACTATGTAATAAAGTCAGCATAGGAGTGTTGTCGCATCACAGCAAAAGGTTCTCTAATTCGATTCTTGGCTGGGGTGCCTTCTGTGCAGAGTCTGCATGTCCTCCTTGCATTCGTGTGGGTTTCCTCCGGGTGCTCCAGTTTCCTCCCACTTTACAAATACATGCATCTGAAGCATTTCTCCCTGGGCCTCCACTAAAAATTGGCTCATTCCAAGTCGGACTTTCCTGGTTAACAAATGTAAAATAAATAAATAAATGTAAGTAAACCTCTGACATACTGTGTCTGTTTCTTTAAGGATTACATGGTTGTCAGTAAACATGAGACAATTACTACACTGTCTCTGGATGCCCATATCCATGAACCTAGCTATAAAGAAGTTAGGAAATTGCATATTCATACTGACTAGTCATTTGATTGGTGAGCTACGAAGAGAGTAGTGTATTGGGGTTAGAAGGCTAGTAAAAGTACTATGTTGGTGCAGACTAATAAGTGCACTTTACTGAGGCAAATTATGCTAAATAGTACTAAATTTTACTATATTTAATGTTTACAGAATACTGAATTCTACTAAATATGTAGGTATTGTCATTAGGCAACCAGCTGGCTACTCTAAGCTTGTTAGCATGCAAGGTATTTGCTCCATATTGCTGCTTTACAGGATATAGCCTCATGGACCATTCTACAAGGAAATTTGGCTTTGCAGGTGTTTTCTACTCTACAGGGCAATGCTAACCCATATAATAGCGCAAAATTTATAGCAGCATAGAAAAAAACAGCAAACTAACAAATGAGCCCTCTAGCCTGTAAAATGAGTACACTGTGAGTCCTTTTGCATATTTTCCAACTCAGATAGACCAGACAAACACCTCTTCCCACAAGACAAATATTCCCAGTCCTCTTAATGTAAAACCACAGTAGATGAGACCCCAAAGTATAATGCTACAATAAACCATTTAAACAGTTAGCTGGAAATCCCTTGCTGAAGGTGAGCTCAAAAAAAAAAAAAACAGTAAAATGCACACATAAAAGCAGGAAATAGTAGCAATCACTCAGAATAACTTAACTCATTCACTCCAATGGAGCTCAGGAAGTTTGCACTGTAACTTCCAATAAGCGGAGCCTAAGCCTTTTCACAGAATCAAATTATGTCCTCACATTTCAAACAAATGTTCATACCTCTGGAACCATAGGGGTTATGAAAGAAGTATAAACGGCAAACTATTCAGTGCAAACTATTTTTACAGTGGTACTATTCTTTAGGTTCTAGATATTAAACCAAATTTTATATGTCACAGTAAACACAGTAACTATTATATTTGTAATATTTTGTAAACAACTTACAATATCTCAGCAACCACTCAAGTTAAACACATGCTGTCAGTAGCATTTTATTCATCCAACTGAGAGCTTTCATATGAAATTAAGGAGCTCTGTCTGTGTTACATGGATGTTGAGATATTGCAAAAAATGTGAGAATTATATCTATAGCAATGAATATCATGAAAACAACAGTTAATATCTATTTACCTGCACTAGACAGAGGTAAAATATTAACGCAGTTGAGTTTGCCATTGTGTAAGCTTTAAGATGAAATATTTTAAGACCTTGTACATTGCATGGTGTTGGAATTATTGATGCAAATATGAATAAACTATTTTGGACGCCTGGAGGCATCAGTAACCGTTAACAGCAGATGCACCTAGAGGCATCACTTAGATGTAATGAGTTAAGCAAATGTGATTTAGCAATCAAGGGTACTTAATGTTGCCTTGATGATGCTGTAAACAAGTAAAGCACTTCTGGAACACAGACTAGAACTCCAAGCTGTCTCTGGAGCTCTTTGTTTTGCAGAGGTGTGGAAGATTAAGAAGGATTGGGTCCTTAGCATGCACATAAATTAGTGCATGGGTGTCTATTTGACTGACTTAACGTCAGAGCCTCAAGCCTGTCTTGGTAACCGAGGGTCTTTATTCTGGTGATCTTTTTAGTTAGGAACCTTTGATATCTTATGACTCCATGATGTATTTTATAGAGGCATTAAGAGAAATTATATTATATAACTGATCTGCTCAGGGTAGAATACAGAGGAATGATAACTTCTTTTGACCAGGATAAATTATCTTTACTTATTAACTGGAGAAAAGAGAAGGACTTACTACTGTTAATAATGGTGATTAAAAGATAAGTAGTTGCTGTTGGGTGGGGCAAGCCTAATCAAGATAGCCGCTTAATTTGTGACCTCTTGACTGAAAAAAAGCAGCAGTTCCTGGGCAGTGAATTAATAAATGAGAATGGGAGACACAGAATAGCAGGAGATGGACATAATGTTAAGCAGGCAGTTAACAAGAGTGGAAGTTGAAAGTCAGTCAGTAGGGGGAAGAAATGGTTGGTTGTGTTGTCAAAAAGGGGTAACACATGGTAATGGAGAAACAAAGGTAAAGTGAATATGGGAGATGGATTGTATAGCAAAGTTGAATCAGTGGATCATGATGGACAACAGATAACTGTATACGCTAAACATGAATGGCAGCAGTTATACACCAAATTCTCTGAAGTTTGGGAACAGGTATGAAGGAATGCAATGGGAATAAAAGGGGGATTTCATTTTTTGTGGGGTTTTTTTTGTTCTACACAGTTGACCATTGGCTACCCCATGGCCCAATCCTTATTTACTGTGTCTACCAGAGTCTCCCTTTCTTCCTTGAACTAACTCTGACCCATACTCAGAAGATCATGCTACTTGGGGCAATGAATTGTCACTGCCATGGACTGCTTTACAAATCACTATCTTCCCCTCCCCTTTCATGCTTTCTTATATCCAGGGCCAACCTTGATAGGGAACATGTTGGCATTTTGCCCAGACTCCAGGGTGGCTCGGCCAATGCCCCTGCCATCTTATGGATAATGTCCTCAGTGCATTTCCAGCCTCTTCTAGGGTTCAACCATGAGGTGTGCCCAAGCACACACCTCCCTCCACCTGGACAGTTATGCATATTGTTCTTTTGATAGTGCCTCAAAAGTCCAAGCCACTAATCAGTCTCAGGTCACCTGGGCTATAGTCAGGATTATCCTTCTACACCACAGGACTGACATGGGGTTATTTCAGTGTTAGTGTGCAACCAGAGAAAGACATATTATTTGGCAGAGTAGAATATGAGGCCAAGGTGAGAGAAGTGTTGTTGGAAAATATGAACATGAGAGGTGGGGGGCAAACAGATGTCTGGAGAAAATGGCACCCTCAGCAGAGAAAATGCACACTTAAAAGAAACTGCTTAACTCATGCCAACAGGCTAATAAAAATACTAGCTAGAGCGGACATATTAGGAAAGATACAAGAAACAAAAATCACATAAAGATTCCTCTTAGACCAGACAGTTATGAGAATGGCAGTAACAATGATGACAGATAAGCAGACTAGACTTGGCTGGAGAAGGACAAGCTGCAAATAGAAGAACTCAGAACGTAGGGAAGAGAGATGGGAATGGAATGATGTGATGGGATTAAGGCCACAATTAGAGGGAAAATAATAAGAAGGGGTGGATGGAACAAAGTGGAGACAATGAAAAACACAGAGAGGTTTTAATTGAAATGAGGAAATACAGCAAAATATATAGAGAAACAGAGGACACCAAGATAAGAAGAAGTTAGTAGAAGCATTAGTCAGGGTCCTCTTGGAGACCAAAGTAACAAGGGCAACAGTGGTACTGGAGGAACTGTTGGTGGGTGATAGTAGAGGAAGTAGGAAAACACATGGCAAGCAAACACAGAAAGAGGAGGGGTACAAGAGAAGTAACAGTGATCAGGGTAGAATCCAGAGAGATATATATTACAAGTAGAAAAGGAGATGAGAGAAGGAATTAGAAAGTATTACCAGAAAATATACCAGGAGAAGGGATGGAGAGGGAAAGAATGTGAAAAAAGTTATGAAGTGACAGAAAACAATTAAAGGAAACCAAGAAAAAGATTTCCATGGAGGCAGTTGGAAAGGTGATAATGGGAATGTGGTAGAGAAAGACAAGACAGCAGATGGATACACAGCAGTGATTGGGAGGAAGCATGTTGAAAACACTGAAGGAGGAGGAGTATCACAGAACACTAAACATGGGGAAGATATCAAGATCTGCAAGGACAGTGGTGGATTAAATGTTCCTTGGGCTCTGGGCTGCTTTTATATCATGGCCTCTGCACACATTTTAGGACCATGCATAAATGTGTGTGTTCATTGATTCACCTTCCTGACCATTTTAAATTATATTTCTTGTTTAATACAGTGGGCAGGATTCACGAAGCCTCCGTGTAAGAGTTATAACTCATACACGGAGGCTGCAGTTAAACGGGGTGATGTCAGCATGCTCTGCATATTCATGAGAGCATGCTGAATCACACCTAAGGCTAACATGGTCCATGTAAGACAGTAGGGGGCGTGTCCGTAGGCCAAGCCCTGTAAGCGGACACGCCCCCAGAAGAGTAAAAGTGCCCAAAGTAAACACCCACGCCAGAGTCCATGGAAATGTGAATAAACACAACACAACACATGTCCCCACAGACTACGAACATAAAATGTACAAATGAACATCACATAATTTTTTTTTAAATTGTAAAGATGTTTAACCGTGAGTGCGCTCGTTTGCGTGGGCGTGCCCGTAGCGCAGCTACAGTTAGCACTCAGTGGGAAAGCATATAAGAACTAAATATGCAAAGTAAGCCAAGAAGCAATAGCGTAGTAATAGAGATATTGGCTGAAGAGCAGGCATTCATGGTTCGAGCCCCCACAACACCAATGTTTATTTTTAGCAAAATAAGCACGAAACAAGTCCCTGACCAATATGTACACATAAAATCAGATTTTATGTAAAATGTAATGAAATAGCCCATTTATATTGAAGAAATGTGAAGTAACAAAACAATAAAAAATGCCAGATGTGCCCATAGCTGAGCTACAGTTTAACAGGGTGAGTGCATCTGCCCGTAGGTGAGCAGTGGTTTAACTGGTGCAAAATGAGTGCCCGTAGCTGAGCAGTGGTTTAACACTCTGAATCTATGTGCCCCTAGCTGAGCTGAGCGTAATATGCATGCCGATAGCCAAATGAGGCTTAAAGCAGCGTACCCCGTTTGCACGGAGTTGCGCACCGCGCAAACAAGCTAACCGAAGGGCAACGTTGAGCAAGCCGTATCAAAACTGCCTTTACACAGACACACCCCTCAGCATGTCTAGACAGTCATAAAAAATAAAAAGTAGTGGCCAGGTTCGAACCCAGGATACTATACACCATAGTCAAGGTACCAACCCACTAAGCCATGACAGCAGTACCTATAAATGCAATAATAGCTAATATATAGGAATGAATACAAACTGGAACATGACAATGCAGGTTTACTGAAGTTGATACAATTCCAAAATGGCCAATCACAGATATGTGTGGGAAAAACGCACTGTATAAGCCCCATAGGCGGGAATACACAGCATAAACGATTGTAGAACTGAACTGCAGACAGAATGACAGGAGTAGGAGAGGGTAGTTGCTTTCGAGCACAGAGGTGGGGGGTTGAGGAGTCCAGGTACATGGTCTGGCTCCTAGTCCACAATCATGAGGCCCAACTCATGCAGGGCCAGGTCCTCTGGGGAGCATACAGGGCTGAGGCGTGGGACTGGTTGGCTCATGATCTCACCAGTGCCACAGGGATTCCAAGGACTGGTGAGCAGGTCCGTCACCACCATGCGGACCTGAAGAGACGCAAGCAGGACCAACTGAACCTTTGGATCCAGGAGGCCCGGTAAATACCCAACGCCCCACTACTGATTAAGTTACATTTAATTATGTATGTAAGAAATTAAACTAGCTGATATTATCGAGATGTGTATTCCAATATTACTTCATTTATATTACAGCTGCAGGTGTCCGTTCTGTGAACCGCAGAGCCTATGGCAATAGGCTGTTGCGGATGCGCCATCAGGCAGGTCAGTAATCCACTACCAGTAACTGTAAAGAAATATAAAAGTATGACAGTCAGCAAAAGAGTGCAGTGTAGTCACTAAGGAATAAATATGCAAGTAACAGTGTGAAAGTGTTTGGAAGTATTGCTTGATTACAAAAGTGTGTTGCAGCCTGTAAGCCAAACAGAAAAATGAAAATGTCTGACATAAATTCTGAAATAAAAATGCCCCACCTGTAAGAAAATAGTACACAACCTGCAGCAGGCTGAAAAGTATAGCTGCAGAAGATGATGAAATCACATGTGTGAAATATATCCCTGTTGAAATACTGAAACATGACAGAAGTGAGACTGCTGGAAAGGATTGTAATAACTACAGGTAAAACATGTCAATAAAGCCTAGAAGTAAGTACCATCCTGAATAGTAAAATGAAAACAAGTGAGAGAGTGTGAGAAAGTGTCATGAATCCAGCAATACAGTAGTAATAACCCCTGAATAAAGTATACTGCAGTCAAGACAGAATGAAATGCATGTGAGAATCAAAACCAAACAGCGAAATCTGTTCAAAGTGTTGCTGCATCTGGAATGTGTATCCCAAAATCTGGATATGTTGCTCTCAGTCTGCAATATGCAGATAGTATGATTGTCTGATATACCAAACATCCACACTTGTCTACAGTTATATAAAGCAAATGTAGCAGGATGATGTAGCTGAACAAAGCTAGATATGAATGTGTATGAAGAACAATAAAATGTATATTGATGTTGCAGTAACAGTCCCATCACCAAGTTGAAATAGTTATCATATAGGAAACTGTAGTTAGAACAGTAGTGTGTATATATCTGTAGCTATTAGAAATGTACAGCATATGTATTGGTATTTGAAGGTGTTAATATTATTTTCTTCACCAAATCCTATAACCACATATAACCCATTCCACGTGAAAATGGTATGTGCAATCACAATTAACACCCCTGGACGTTTGTCCTGTTGGGTCATATATATTTGCATGTCCGTTGATGCATCTGCCCTGTTCATACATCCAAACCTGATGGCCTGTTGCCATCAATTAACCCTGCATGTTGTTGGACTGTGTATTGCTGTTCAAATTATGCATGTGTTATGCACGCTGTTCAATGGTGTGAATATCTGGGTGTTTGGTTAATGGGAATACTAATGCATGCTGTCACAACTAATTGTGAATGGTATTATATGTCACTAACCCAAACTGTCATGACATAATGCAAAACATAGGATGACAGGGAAGGCGGGTTCCAGTGGACCCACCTCTCCCACCTCAGTTGGCGAGTGCACCTGGCATTAGTGCCAAGTCTGGACCCTCCTCCGGTGGCCCTGTGCCACCTGTGGGTGGAAGCGCTGCAGGGGATGGGGCTTGCCCCCCCCCTGCAAGTGTGGCCGGAGGAGAACCACCACTCACCCTCTGTAGCGTCTGGACTGTGGTGCATAGGGAAATTCGGGACTCTGTTCTCGAGCCCCTACACCAGCTTGAGGCATGGGTGGCACAACTTACAGGCATGCCTGTTGCCCGGCCTACACAGCCCCCAGCACAGCCCCATCCTGGGCAGTGAAGGAACAGTGGCAACTGCCTATGGGTGGGGATATCAGTTCTACTCTTGCCATCTGTGGGCTCATGGGCTCTGGATATCCAAACCTCCGTCCCCGTCAATTGTGTAACCCCCCCACACGTGTCATACACCGCCCCTGTATGCGTCTTGTTTGTCTTGTCTGTTTACCTACCCAACCTACCTCCCCAGCTGTACCAACTTCCTTCACCTGACATACCACTCTCACCTGAAAAAAAAAAAAAAAAAAAAAAAGGGCACTCTGTACCCACAAAAAAATTACGCTACATACATAGCTGCCCATTCTGCACACATGTCTGCTTCACATGGAATCTATCAATTACAATTGGCTGTACAACAAGTATTATTGTTGTCCTGACACCTCTCTCAGGGGTGGAAGTTTTCAAATGTCACACCAAATTACATACATATGCACAGCTGTTGCTGATGAAGAAATGGGCAGCTATGGGCCTTACCTACATCCCTCCTGCAAATCCCAAGCTTGTTTCCCTACTGTCTTACCCTCTTTGTGACCCCTTTTTCACCACTTTCCTGTCTCCCCATTTTCATTTCTTTCAAAGAAAATAGCGCGGGTGTGCGCCAGAGTAAGCACTGTTAAGTGGTTGTAAGCGGGTGTGAGCGGAGCTAACCACCAGTGCGCATGCGTGAGCTCCACGCAAATCAGCGCTAACCCGGTTACAACTGCTTAAAAGTGCCTTAGTCACTTTGATTGACAGGTCCTGTACTCAGTTCAAAAGCAAAATAATATCCCACTGTCAGTCCCGAACCCAGGACCTTGGAAACACTAGTCTGTATGACCTACCACTAAGCCATGACTCTTATACAAGAACATTGTGCTAAAATAAATATAACATGTAATAGTAGGGATGAATGTAAAGGGAATATAGGATGTGTAGTACCCAAAGCATGTCATGTAGAATTACTGTCAAAACTACTGGATTCCCATAATAGTAGTGTGTGAACAGAAACAGCCATGCTAGTTGTTAGCTTGTAGGTAATAATGTCAGTTAATGTACATATATAAATGTATGTATATGTATATATATATATATATATATATATATATATATATATATATATAAATAAATATATATCTATATATAGTTGTAGGTGTCATTGTGCATACACACTTACTACAGGGAACAGGAGAGAGGAATGGAGAAATGTGAATCTACAACACAGCCTGAATCATGACAGAGATACTAACCTTTACACTCACAGAACAGTGTCCACAGCATACCAGCATGGTCCCCGCCCTTACAATCTGAAAGGGCAACGCCTATCTCACTTACCCTTTTATAGCACTGACCTGAAATCACAGTGAGAACTGCAATCAGTACACAACTGGCTGTATGCAATTAGCAAATGCTGGCTTACAATTGGTGCAGAGGCCATCACATGGACCTATGCAGATACCTACAAAAGCATCCAGTGCTAACACTCCACACATGCAATACATTCATTGCACTGTCCAGAAGCAGACAGAGGGAGAGAGAATACTGAGAGAGAGAGAGAGAGAACAATAAAAAAAAAAAAAAAAAAACCTACACACTGTGACTCTGTGACTCTAAGCTGTCAGCAGTGACAGTAGCAGCAGCAATCAGAAGCAGTGGTAACGCAACCAGCTGTGACAAACACAGGTAATGCAAAGTAGCAGGTTAATAGTGTGCATACTGTGAACCCTCCAAATGTGTCATAGGTCTGTATCTATAGGTATGTCCATGTGATATGTTGTGTGTACGTAGTTCCACCAAAAGGGGATGACCATACATTACATGTCAATCAATGTTAGGCCATAATCCTGGCAGCAGTTGTCTGTGCGTTGCCCTCAGCAATGGCTGTAGTGACTGCTTTGAAAGGTCAGCCAGGTTCAAAAGGCAGGATCAGCCCATCACAAAGGCACACTGGCTGGGAACAAGTGTCTGCAGGTACCCGATATCACTGCATATGCATCCCACACTGCATAATTCCATAGCTTAGCAGACCAGGCCAGTTATGCATATGATGTGGTAGTTCCCAGAGTCAGTCGAGATGCCTCCTTAGTGGTGTGGGACCACTGTCGCTGTATGCCACTGTCCAGGTACATATCCTGTAGTACGGCCAAGATAAATTATCAGTGTTATATGCGGTTGTATGTCCTCTTGGAGTGCAGGTAGCACACATCCAGGGATACCATGAGGTCACAGTGATGCTGTGTGTTCTGCTCTGCTGAGGGCGGCCCCCACCTGGACATGTGAGATGATAGGGAGGTTACATACAGCTGTGATAACTATTTCAACTGGTGGGGGAGAAGGAGGGGGGATACGTGCACCGAACCTGTCTGCAAGACTGTTGCCAATATCCGTGTGTTTGGTGAATGTTAAGTAGGTGTGTATTAACACAGAGCATATCTGAGGCATTTGGTCCATATGTGTCACATAACTGAAGAAGGCCTTGTGGTCATCCATAGTGTTTGTGGCCATTTCCCTCCCAGAGTAGGCGTGGCTGTTGTTATGACGGACCGTAGCGTAGTACCAGTGCTGACCACAGATACCTTCCCTTAATGTGAATGTGCTCTGTCCTGCAGTAGCCTCCTGCTATTGTTATACAATCTGCCTCTGTCTGGGGTCCACCGGACAGGATGCCTAACCTTTGTGCATAGGGTCTGGGTTAGAAATGTGTGTGCAAGTTCCATACAATCCGTGGCATGTCCGTGGTAAGCATTTGCAAAGGGGTCAGCAGTGTGGGTTGTGGCTTCCACTGGCCCAGTGTGCTGCATGGATACCATCTCAGTCCCAACAAGTGAATAACTGTCTAATCACATACATATCAAAGTAGTCTACTGTGCTGGTGGTGGTGGTGGGATATGTATATCCAGGCTGAGTAACTTGTGTCCACATCACACTAGTGGATGGCGTCCCACATACAGTACCTTGGGATGAACCCCCACAGTGAGTTTGTGCATTGGACCTGTCAGTGTGTGCTGACCGATGGGGCATGCTACTATGTTGTGTGGAATGTGGTAGGTATTGTTGCACAGATGTTGGCTGAGTACTGATATCTGGCCATGTACCTGTGTATCCACCATGACACACACACATGCAACATATGGGAGTAGTAGTATATCACTACACATGAGTATCATGTATAGTATGTGTGCCATATATTGCTGACATAGTCTGCTGATATCCTGTTTGTGTTCTCTTCCAGGGAGATGGCACATCAGCATAATCCCACCTACTCTGCAGTGGAAGATGAGGAGATTCACCAGAGCCTGGTGCGGGAGTATGCCATCCTGTTTTTCCGCACCAGTCAGAATCAGCAGGAGAGGGCTGCACTGTGGCAAGACCTTGTCCGTAGGGTAAATGATATTGGCACGCATAATAGGACATATGAGCAGGTACGACATCACTGCAGTGATTTAATCCGAAGTGTCCATCAGCGTGCATCAGATATCCACAGGCAACAGGTTGCCACAGGAGGCGGGGTGGCCACACATCCCCCCCTCACCAGACTGGATGGGCTACTCCTAAGTGTTGTAGCTCCAGCCCCGGAACAGCAACAGCAGTACACCTGCATCATGATGGAGGCTGGATCCACACAGCAGCACGACATGGAGCATGCAGATAATATGCCATATGTACACTTGACTGTTCTGTACACTGTTAGTTTATGCATGTGTAAGGTGTGTCCGTGGTATGTATCTGTCATCATAGTATGTAATTGTGCATGTGTGATACTGGCAATATCAGCAGCTGACGTGTGAAAGGCAACTGGTGTACTACTGCACTGTATCATATGCAATATCAATGACACAGTTGTGCCCACTGACATTAATCTCATCATTTCTGCAGGACCCTCTGGGGTTACAGCAAGGCAGGCCATCCATGCTGGTGAGTGTGTTTAACATAACCTATAATAGTCCTGATAATGCTAGTAACAGTAGTGTAACTCAGTAGTGCTCTGTGTGTATACTGCGGGGTGTGCATGTGTGCATGTGTGCCTGTGCCCATGTGTGCATGTGTGCATGTGTGCAGGTGTGCCTGTGCCCACATGTGCATGTGTGCATGTGTGCATGTGTGCCTGTGTCCACGTGTGCATGTGTGCATGTGTGTATGTGTGCCTGTGTCCACGTGTCCACGTGTGCATGTGTGCATGTGTGCATGTGTGCATGTGTACACATGACCATGTGTGCATGTGTGCATGTGTGCATGTGTCCATGTGTGCATGTGACCACGTGTGCATGTGTGCATGTGTGCAAGTGTCCATGTGTGCATGTGTCCACTTGTGCATGTGTGCATGTGTGCATGTGTCCACGTGTGCATGTGTCCACGTGTGCATGTCTGCATGTGTGCATGTGTGCATGTGTGCATGTGTGCTTGTGTGCATGTGTCCACGTGTGCATGTCTGCATGTGTGCCTGTGTACATGTGTGCATGTGTGCCTGTGTCCATGTGTGCATGTGTGCATGTGTCCATGTGTGCATGTGTGCATGTGTGCAGAAGTGCATCACTGGTAACAATGTCTGGAGACTGTAAACTGTGTCCTGTCTTTCTCCCACAGGTTCTAGTGCTGCTCTGGTGACCTGCAGCAGGGAACCTGAATCTTGTGCCATGGGTACTGGTAATGATGATATTTGTGTAATGGTACAGGAATGTGTGTCAGGGTCCGCCATTGGTCAGCCAATTGACAGTACACAGCTGTCAACCCCATCATTGCGCACAGTCATCCTGCCAGTACATCCTTTGCCACCATTGTCCCTAGGTGATGGACAGGATACAGTGGGCATAGACCAGGGTAATGTGGTACCTGTGGCACATGCGTCCCCACACAGCAGCCATGGGCAGGGTCCTCCGATGGTACCACACAGACAGTTGCCCATGGGTTCTCATGGGAGCATCCGTGGGCATACTGCCTCTGGCCGACGTGCCCAAAGAGATCTGTCAACCTCAGCTATGTTTCGGACTGTCATGCAGGCACAGTTGCATATGGAAAGGTACACCAGACAGGGTCTGAGGGAGCTGAGAGCATGTCGCACAGCCATGACAGACAGTATGCGTGACATTGCGGATGCTATCCATAATTTCACCGATGTCATAGACAGACATTGTGGGGACATATTACAGCAGTTCCACAATCAAATGTCCATGAGCCAGGGCAATGGTGGGCGTTTTTGGCGTCGACGTGGCCGTATGCCGGCAACAGCAGCAGCTGGCAGTCGGCGCGGACGACAACAGGCTCGCACACACCCCCATAGTGCCAGCAGCAGCCCCAGCAATGCTGGGTCTGTGCTGTCATCAGAACGCCCCAGGAGACCACGTGCACGTGGCTCTGGACAGTCCCAACAGGGACCTGTGTCCAGTCAACACACTCCCACTTCTGATGACAGTACCCAGTCTGGCTTAGTACTGGATACGGTCCGTAGCACCCCTGCCAGGCACAGATACCGTGTCCGTGCCCACAGACACTGATCTGTATGACCTGCCAGGTGCAGTCTGTGGCTGTCCACAAACCCCTGTATATGGCAGCCATGAGGTGGAACTGTGTGCGTGCATACACACATGCGAAATGTTAACACCTAGGGCGACAGACAGACAGACAGAGTCATATTTGTACTTGTTCTGGAGTGACCTGAGTGCTTGTGTTATGTGGCGGATCATGGCACCTGACAGGCAGCTAACAGTAACCATCTCCTTGTTCAGCCTAGTAAGTGGGACATCAGTGTGCCTGACAATAGAGTCACCTATTACTAGTGTGTTGTGTATGTTATTTTGCCTTAAGGGCTGTGATTGCGTGGCACACTGGTTTTTGAAGTATGTTTCATTGTTTGTGTTGGGGGTGGAGGTTTTTTGGATGTCTGCTTTGGAGGTCTCTGTTGCTTTTGCAGATTTTTATTTAGAGTCTCCGAATATGTTTTCATGTATTTATGTGTATTTTTTGCCGGTGCTGATTTCATAGGTATATGTGAAACTGGTGGCATGATGCAAGTAATTCCCTTCTCCTAATGACTGCCTGGTCCAGTCTTGGGTTGAGAGAGCTTAGCCTCCAGTTTGGCTGTATAATTGCATCTCTCGCATGTATTAGTGTTTGGTGGTAGCAGGAGAGGGTTGTGTGTGTACATGAGGCAGTTGTAACATTGCCTCAAAATGCCCAGATTCACTAGTTGGACTGGAGAGTACACCTGAAACTGCCCTTTGGACATGCCTGGATAGGCACAGTGAACTGTTTTACTGATTGGCTGGTGAGGTTGAAGAGAGAGCCTTGTCCTTCTCTACAGTACAGTGAGTCTAGTGCTAAGGTTTATTAGTGTTTGCTATTTCTGAACAAGTTCCAGGCTGAGAAGTGATTGGTTTGAGTGCTTAAGATGAAATGTTGTCTAGTTCCAAGTGAAAAATTGAAGAGGAGAATTTGTGGAGCCGGGAATAGTTATACCCCAGCTGGTATAACTGTTTTTTACAGCTTGTGTGCTATCTAACTCAAGGATCACTTGCATAAAATTAGACCTGTTAGTAACAGCCTGCATTTAATTGCTGGAACCTGTGTTCTGAGAGACTGCCTTCCAATCTATCTGCAACTATACAGAGCTGAGTATATTTTTTTTGGTTTTAGAGTTTGTTAATTGTTGCTTAGATCTCTGTTGAAACTTTTGTCTCCCTGTTCTGAGAGACTGCTTTCCAATCTATCTGCAAATATACAGAGCTGAGTATATTTTTTGGTTTTAGAGTTTGTACTGTTAATTGTTGCTTAGATCTCTGTTGAAACTGTTTTATCCCACCCACCCTTCCTATTTGTGGCTTGTAGTTTAAATTTGGTGGCTTTTGCAGTTGCCCGCCACACTGTAGATTTGATCTGGGACACTCCCCAAGTCCCATCTCTTTACCACATTCTAACTAATAAACTTTCTGCACTTGCTTTTAGTCCTTTTTAATTTAATTGCATTTTTTAAACTGTGTTTGGTCTAATATTGCTACATACTCAAGTGTGCTAGCTCGCACTACATGTGAATTGTTTTTACTACTGTTTTTGCTACTTTTCTGTAAAAAAAAAAAAAATGTAAGCCTGTTTCCTACCTTTCCTGTAACTAGTGTTCCAGATACAGATTTGCTGTATCCAGGACTGTATGTAAGCTTCTGTGCCCCCAAGTCTTTCTGTGTTGGAGGGAAGCCTTCTAGCACTAGGAAACCTGTCTACCACATAAGGAGTGGTTCTGGCCCAGAAATTGTAGTTATTGGCCGTTTGGGCACTCTCTTATATCTCTTTCAACTTTCTGATTTGAAAGCCTGCATTTGCACTTGTTTCTGTCCTTTAACTCATCTGGTGTAGATACTGATTCTTAGTTTTAGCACTTAAATTTGCTTATTCGAGCTCAGCACTTGTTCAGAACTTGTAAGCACTAAATTAGCTACTAATTACTATAGTATTCAACCTTCCTCATTACCTAGAGGAAAACAGTTTTTGTACTTACTTTTTCACTTGCTTACAGAAAAACAGCTCTTGTACTCACTTTCCTCACTTATATGGAGGAAAATAGCTTTTTATTCAGGCATGTCCAAGGGTCAGCTCCCAGTGTTCTCTACTGTCTATCTGATGAATCTGGGCATCTTGAGGCAATGTAGAAAATGCCTCATGTACACAGACAACCCTTTTCTCCTGCCACCCAACACTACAACCTCTGAGAGATGCACTTATCTAGCCAAACTGGAGGTAAAGCTCTCTCCAACCAAGACTGAACTTGACAGTCATGAGGAGAAAGTAAACATTTGCACCACACCACACTCATCACATAGTCTCACTAAATCTACACTACCAAAATCCACACATAGTAACACAAAAACATTCATGAAGGCTCTCAATAATAATCTGTCTAAGCAACAGAGACCTCCAAAGCAGAAACTCAAGCACCCTCCATCCCCAAACACAACCCAAATGACACATAGCCCACAGACTCAGTGTGCCACTGAACCACTGCCAATAAGGCAAAACAACGTACCCAACACACTAGTCATAGGTGATTCTATAGTCAGGCATACTGATGTCCCACTCACCAGGATAAACAAGGAGAAGGTTACTGTCAGCTGCCTGTCAGGTGCCAGGATCCGCCACATAACCCACTCACTCAGGTCACTCCACGACAAGTACAAATATGACTCTGTCATTGTCCATGTTGGTGTGAACGACCTGAGACGTACCTCCCTGGACTACATGAAAATAGACATGGAAGAGCTCTCCTATCTTGTAGCCCAGGCAGGTATGACCCTAACCCTGAGTAGCATTCTGCCATCACCCAGAATGATACTGCAGTACAAGGACAAAATGATTGACTTCAACAATTGGATAAGCTTCTGGTGTCATTCTAAGGGGATCCAGTATCTGTCTGCTTGGTATCACATGGTTGACTGACCATGATGCTTTGCCACAGATGGCCTGCACCCATCACCCCAGGGATTCCGGATACTGGCTAAAGCTCTTGCTGCCCCTATAGTGCCTTTTTTAGGCAAGGTTCAAATAACAAATTCACCACCGTGACAGGAACAGACAAGCAAAAACTGAGGGTAATGCTACTCAATGCTAGAAGTCTAAATCTCAAAATGCACTCACTCGAGACACTTTTTAAAATGGAGAACATCGATATCTGTGCAGTGACTGAGACCTGGTTTAAGGCTCCAGAGGGCACCCCTGCACTACCAGGCTATAACTCATACACACTTTTCGGCCATGTGACCTGGACCGAAATACCAAAGGTGGAGGTGTGTCCATATTCATTAAGGATATCCACACCTCCAGGCTAGTTGCTCAGCATAATGCATCCGAGGTTATCCAAGTGCAACTAACTCTGGGCAAAACTGCAATCCAAATTGTAGCTTGCTACAGATCCCCCACCATGCCCCAGGATTCCCGCTCCTCTTTTCTTGATGTACTGGAAAATATTAGGGTTCAATCAAACACCCTAATAATGGGCAACTTCAACTACCCCATCATTAACTGGGAAAACTACTCGTGTACCAACTCCTTAGCTCAACGCTTTCTGGAATTCATAAACTCCAGTGCCCTGTATCAACTTATCCACACCCCCACAAAGGGCAACAATATACTAGACCTAGTCATTACCAACATGAGTAATCGGTGTTCCACACCTGAAGTCAACTCCTCGTTGGTCTGATCCGACCATAAGCTAATCACTCTTGATATCCACATCCCGCCCCCACCCCCCATTAAGGAAACCACAGTAAAAAATTTCTCCAAAGCCAACTTCATGCTTCTTAAGACAGAAGTGGTGAACTTCAAGACACCCATGCAGATGGACAATACAGTTACAACTGCTGAATCCTACACAAATGCAGTCTATAAGCACTTACACGAGTGCATGGATCGCGCTATCTCAAACAGAACCAAGATGCTATCCTCCAAAAAAAGGAAGCCAGTCTGATGGTCCCCTGCCATAAACAAACTGTACAACAGAAGGAAGAAACTGTTGCAAAAGAGAGTAAAATCCCATGAGTGGAGGAGCTCCCTGGTCAGCCTCAGTGAGAAACTGAGATCCCTTATAAGATCCTCCAAATCTAGCTACAAAAACGAAATCACCACTAATTCTAAGGACAATCGCAAAGCATGCTATAGCTATGTCAAGAATCTTGATGGCAACACCCAGATCTGCTCTGAGTTACAGCACAATGGCACGAAAATTACAGAACCAACTGATATTGCCAACATCCTGGCAGATAGGTTCAGTGCTAACTTTACCCCCCCTCACCCTGTAAAGGGCCAATATCTATACAGGAAGAATGCAGAGTCCCTATAATCATAACTACGCAGGTAAGAGTTGCACTCTCTAAAGCCAAAAGCACAGCATCCATGGGACCGGACAACATCCTAGGCTGCGTTTTAGATGAACTTCAGAACAAACAGGCTCTCCACTTAAACACCATGTTCAATAATAGCCTCACATCAGGCTTTGTGGCCACTGAATGGTACACAGCAACAGTTATCCCACTCCGCAAAGGGGGAGCCACCACTGATCCCGGGAACTATTGACCTATTAACCTGACGAGCCTGGTCTGCAAGGCCATGGAATGTATCATCATGGAACTCATAAACAAAGACATTGGTAACCTCCAAACTCTGGATCCCACCCAGTTTGGGTTTGTGAAAGGCAGATCATGCCTTCTGAACCTGATCAACTTCTTTGAGGCAGTCACCAAAGCTGTAGAGGAGGGTAGGTTGGTTCACACAGCCTATCTTGACCTCCCCAAGGCTTTCAACATCATCCCCCATCTGGAATTATAGCTAAACTCACTAAACTAGGTATAAATCCCTACATCAAAAGATGGGTTGACAACTGGCTCACTGACAGAACCCACACTGTAAAAGTTGCGGACTCCAAATCTGACGTCAAAGCAGTGACAAGTGGAGTACCACAGGGTTCCGTCCTGGTACCTCTCCTGTTTGGTATCTACTTCCCTGAAGTACAGGCTAACACAGAAGGCCTCTGGCTAATGAAGTTCACAGATGACTGCAAACTAGGAGCCATAGTCAAGCCCCCAAATGATGTGGACATCCTACAGTAGGGCCTCACTGAGACAGATGCCTGGTGTCAGAGCCATGGCCTCAAGCTCAGTGCTAAAATGTGCAGTGTCATCCCCTTTGGTAAAAACTCGGTATCCATGAACTACCACATAGGTAGCAATCTACTTAACACCGAATGTGTGATAAGAGATCTTGGGACCCAGGTGGACAGTAGTCTCTCCTTTGATAGCCACATCACCACAGTGGTCAGCAAGTCCTTCTATGTGGCACACCTCATCATAAAAGGGTTCTCATCCAGGAAAAAAGAGGTCATTGTTCCCCTCTACTCAACACTCATTAGACCCATTATAGAGTACAATGCCCCTTTTGGAATGTACATCACAAGACATCTGCAGCAGCTGGAAAGGCCACAGAAGTACCTCATAAAGAGGATTACTGGCCTCAAACAAATGCCCTACACTGACCGCCTCAAAAAACTCCAGCTTTACTCCATAGCATATCTCCTACTCCGAGGTAATCTCTGCCTAACATATAAAGCTATGTCAAACTCAGAGCTGTTGGACATGCTACAACTAAAGAAATCCCAATCCGTCTGAGCTACATGCTCTAGGGACCTAAACCTTGTCACCACAATAAACAGGACATGCTGGAGAAATAGATTCCTGTCCCAGAGACTTCCCATACTCTGAAACAGGCTACCCATCTATGTCAAGCAAAGTTCTTCATTAGTACTCTTCAAGAAAAATCTTGATGAGTGGATGGGAAATAGGAAATACACCCTGGGGATCACTTCTGTGTCTCTGCTCAACAGTGGCACAGGAAAATAACTTTCTTGGGTGGCATAAGCCAGGGAACCTTGTTGGCTAGGCTTATGTAGGCCCTTGGGCTGATAGCCTAGTACCTACCTATGAACCGGCACTGCCCAGCGTGCAAAACTGCGCCAATGCGGGTTTTGTAGCATGGAAATGAAAGAGATAGAAATTATCCCAAAATGTCCAATAAACTACTCATTTCTAGACTGAAACCACTCCTCCAGGGACAGATAGGCTGTTCAAAGCTCCCCTCTCTCACAGGTGAACAGAGAAACTTCCTTCTATCCAAGTAAGGTATGGGCAAACACAAACTTGTAACACAGCCCTGAATTCAGTACTAACCTGAAAACTGGACTATACTAGCTTAGAAAGGTGGGACAACAAATATTTTTTTTTTGTTTTTTTGTTTTTTTCAGAAAATAAAGCAGATACAATCAAGTATTTTAGTAATGATGCAGATATCTGTACAAGGTTCAATCATGACCTCCAGCCAATGCCTGTTTGTAATTTGCATGTTCTCCCTATGTCTCTTTGGGGTTCCTCCCACCTCTGAAAAACATGCTTAGTGTTTCCATCTCAAA
Organism: Protopterus annectens; assembly: GCF_019279795.1. NCBI lineage: Eukaryota > Metazoa > Chordata > Ceratodontiformes > Protopteridae > Protopterus > Protopterus annectens. Next base: position 227,522,191 of record NC_056751.1, on the reverse strand, counting down.
CTCACCAAAAAAAAAAAGAATGATGCTGCGAGTATCAGCACAGACTATACATGGTGTCCTTTAGGGAGAAGAGTTGTATAAACTAACTGTTTGGGTATCTAGTGTGGTGAGCAGACTCTTCATGATAGGAGAGCATGGATCACAGACTGCACACTTTGGCAGGGCTAGCCACTTGATGGTGTAAAATATTGCTCTAGGTGATTCAGTCTAGTTGACGAATGTCTTCAAACAGGCATGGATATTTGCTGGTGATAGTGAGCTGAGGACCCAGCCTAATCTGATGTATGCCAGGGACCCATGCTAACAGTGGAAGGTGTGTGTGTGTGTGTGTGTGTGTGTGTGTGTGTGTGTGTGTGTGTGTGTGTGTGTGTGTGTGTGTGTGTGTGTGTGCGTGCGCATGTGTGTGTGTGTGTGTGTGTGTGTGTGTGTGTGTGTGTGTGTGTGTGTGTGTGTGTGTGTGTCCCTATTAGCCAGCCTGCCATAAAGCCCAGCAGCCCTGGGTCAATAAGCTACTGGCTGGCTGGTGTCCAGTTGCCCAGCTTGGGTTACCTGGATACCTCTGTTGAGAGGAAGCTGGATGTAAAACCAATCAACTGGCTAAACATTAGCTAAGAATTGCTGCTGTCAGTGTCAGTTCATTGACAGGACACAGCTTGGAAGTAGAAGATATTAAAATAAGGAGGAGGCTGGACATCCTATGTTTTCAGGAGACAAGATGGCAGGACAGTGCAGCAAAGCCACTTGGCTTGGGATCCAGAGTTTACTACTCAAGAGGATGACAGGCTACAAATGGTATGGGAACTGTAGTGAAGGAGAGGCTTCAGAAGACATTGAGGGATGGCATCAGAATTAGTAACAGAGTCGTGGCAATCAGACTCCAGCCTAATGATAGAGTAGTATTCATAATCTCAGCCTGTGTCCAACTGCGGGGTTGCAATAGTAAGGAAAAGAGTGCATTCATACAGCAGTTGCAGGACCTACTAGATAAAGCAGGGCAACTTGAATTGGTGTTGATAATGGGTGACTTGAATGCACAAACCAGGACAGACAGAACAGGCTGTGAGGACTGCCTGGGTCTACATGGGTGGGGCAACAGGAATAAAGAAGGAGAGGCCATTCTAGACTTCTATCTGGCAAATGGCTTGACAGTAGTCAACACCTGGTTCAGAAAGAGATACAGTCACAAGATCACATACAAGAGTGGCCATCATGCAACTCATGTAGACTTCCTCCTTGTAAAGAAAGGGCACTGGGGTAGATCAGAGATTGCAAAGTCATCACCAGTGAGACAGTCCACCCACAGCATAAACCACTGGTTGCCACAACCAGTTGCAGGCAGTGAGAAGACTCTAAGGTCAACAGAGACCAGGCTGAAGACCTGGAAGTTGACTGAAGAGAAAGTACAACAGTTCAAGGAATTAGTCAGGACTATAGCACCTCAAGAAGAATAGGAAATAGGTGGAGTTGAAGAAGCATGGAAGCACCTCAAAATAGCATGTGTGAGGACTACAGAATAGATATGTTGCCAAACCAGGTATGGATATCAGGTACTTAAGGAAAGCTGGTGGTGGAATGCAGAAGTCCAGGAAGTCATCAAAAGAAAGACGGAGTGAAGGAAATAGTGGGAGATAGTAAAGATGGGCCAGGCTAGGAAAGAATACTGGTTGGTTAACAAAAAAGCTGAGAAAGGAGTTATAATAGCAAAAAACAAGGAATCAGCGGCACTGTACCATCTTCTACAAAGTAAGTTAGTAGATGGCATAATGAAATTTCATCAGGTTGCAAGGCAAAGACAGAAAGATAAAGAGTATAGCTAGACACTCTTTATAAGGGATGCCATCAACAACCTACTCACCATATTAGCATCAATTCATGTTGTCCTGCTTTATCTAGTAGGTCCTGCAACTGCTGTATGAATGCACTCTTTTCCTTACTATTGCAATCCTGCAGTTGGGCACAGGCTGAGATTATGAATACTGCCCTATCATTATCATCTGCATTCCTCCACACTGGAGGTCAACCCCTCACTGGTTAGATCTAACGATAACCAAATCACTTTGGATATCCACATTCCGCCCCCACCCCTGGACAAGGAAACCACCGTGAAAAACTTTTCCAAAGCAAACTTCACGTTACCTAAGAATGAGGTGGAAAGTTTCAAAGCCCCCATGCTAAAGGATAACACTGTCCAAACTGCAAAATCCTTTACTAATGCATTCTATGGGCACCTACAAGAATGCATGGATCGTGCTATCCCAAGAAAAACCAAGACTCACTCCTCCAAGAAAAGGAAACCAGTCTGGTGGGCTCCTGCCATAAACAAGCTATACAATAGAAGGAGGAAACTAGTGCAGAAAAGAGTAAAATCCCTAGAAGGAAAGACATCCCTGATCAGTATCAGCAAGAAACTACGATCCCTCATAAAATCATCCAAGGTGAGCTTCGAAAGAAAAATTGCCAAGGACTCCAAAGATAACCATAAGGCATTCATTAGCTATGTCAAGAATCTAAGTGGCAATGCTCAGATCTGCTCGGAGTTAGTGCAGAATGGCACAAAATACACTGAACCAACCGATATCGCCAACATCCTGACAGACAGGTTCAGCACAAACTTCACCTCCTCTTACCTCCAAAAGGGCCCATAACCATACCAGAAGAATGTAGAGTCCCTGAAATCACAGGCACTAAGGTTAAAACAGCCCTCTCTAAAGCAAAAAACACAGCATCAATGGGACCGGACAGTGTCCCAGGCTGCGTTCTACATGCGCTCAAAGACAAACTAACTCCTCACACAGGCTACATACCCATAGAGTGGCAGACAGCAAAGGTTATTCCACTCCACAAAGGTGTAGCCACAACAGACCTCGGGAACTATTGCCTTATAAGCCTGACTAGCTTGGTCTACAAGGCTATGGAGTGCATCATCATGGAACTCATTAACATAGACATTGGGAACCTCCAAACACTGGACCCTACCCATTTCAGCTTTGTTAAGGGCAGACCATACCTCCTAAACCTGGTGGACTTCTTTTAGACAGTTATCAAGGCTATAGACGAGGGAAAGGTGGTACACACAGCCTACCTAGACCTCACAAAGGCCTTTGACACCATTCCCCATTCTGATATTATAGACAAGCTCACCAGCCTGAACATAAACCCCTACATCACAAGATGGGTTGCCAACTGGCTCACGGACAGAACCCACATGGTGAGAGTTGTGGGAGCTAGGTCTAACTTTAAACCGGTTACAAGTGGCATTGCCCAGGGCTCAGTCTTAGGACCCCTCCTGTTTGGCATATACTTCTCAAAGATACAGGCAAGCACAGGAGGACTATGGCTGACCAAGTTCGCAGACGACTGCAAACTAGGGCCTATAATTGACTCTCTGGCTGACACAGACATCCTCCAAAAGGGTCTCACTGAGATGGATACCTGGTGTCAAAATCATGGCTTCAGGCTAAATGCCAAAAAGTGCATAGTCATCCCCTTTGGAAAAAACAAAGTACCCACAAACTACCACATAGGTGGTAGTCCCCTAAATATGGAAGATGTAATAAGGGATCTGGGGACTCAAGTAGATATTAATTTCACCTTTGATAATCACATTGCCAGAGTGGTTAGAAAATCCTTATACGTGGCCCACCTAATCACAAAAGGGTTTGAATCCGGATCAAAAGAGGTCATTGTGCCCCTCGACTCATCACTCATCAGACCCATCATAGAGTACAGCACACCATTTGGGATGTACCTTACAAGACACCTGCAACAGCTGGAAAGACCACAGAGATACCTCACCAAGATGAATCACTGGCCTCAAACAGATGCCCTATGCAGCTCGACTGGACAAACTCCAGCTGTACTCAGTTGCATACCGCCTACTCAGAGGTGATCTCTACCTGACATTCAAGGCCATGTCCAACCCAGAATTGATGGACATGTTCCACCTAAAGAAAATCTTATCCCCTCGAGCCACATGCTCTAGGGATCTAAACCTCACCACAACAATAAATAGGACGTGCTGGATGGATAGATTCCTGTCCCAGACATTTCCAATTCTTTGGAACAAGATTCCAATCTACATTAGGCAGAGCTCCTCGCTAACACTCTTCAAAAGAAACCTTGATGAGTGGATGGGAAGCAGAAAGTTTACCCCGGGATCACTTCAGTCGCTCTGCTGGACAGAGGCACAGGGAACCAATCTAAGGGGGTGGCGAAAACCAACACATTCTGGCTAGACTTATAAATGCCTTTGGGCAGATAGCCTAGTACCAACCTATGAACCTATTCCTCATGACATCAAAGGCAGATGGAAGGAGTACTTTCAGCAGCTTGAATGAAGAAAAGCACACAGAAGCTGTACTGCCTCAGGCACAGCCTAGAATGAAAGAAGAGGAGGAGCCCATCCTATAAGAAGTAAGAAGAGCACTAAGGAAATTCAAGTCAGGGAAAGCAGCAGGCTCAGATAATATCGTGGCAGATATGTTAAATATGCTGGATGAGATGGGGAAAAATGGCTCCTGAGGGTACTCATAGCAGTGTGGACAGAAACACATATCACACATGACTAGAGAATAAGGATACTAATGCCACTGTTTAAGAAAAAAAGTATCATTCACAACTGTGGGCTGTACAAAGGTATGAAACTCGTGTTACATTGTATGAAAGTTCTGGAGAGGGTGAGTGATAAATGAATATGCAGAGTATTAGAATGTAAGATAGGAGATGAGCAGTTTGTATTCAGAGCAAGATGCAGCACAACTGACCCAATGTTTGCACTGAGGCAGATATTTGTGAAGAAGCTAGAGATGAGGGAAAAAGCCCAACTGGGCATTCCTAGACTTGGAGAAAGCATATGACAAGGTCCCAAGAAAGCTGATTTATGCTGTCCTGTGGTGTTTCAAAGCCCCCAGAAACATTGGTAGAACCAGTATAGAATATGTACAAGGAACAATGACTCACATACAAACTGTTGCTCGTCCTAAGACGAACAGGCAGGCTAGTTCGTTTATATGCTTTATTATAACAGCAACATAAAATATAAATGAACTGATTAACTGACAAACTATAACATGCATGCATGCTTACATCTCAACAGCGCTCTACAAAATAGAAGTCTGGCATGCACATGCTCAGTATTTATACACATGTGCAAGCCCACGGAAAACTTCTTAAAGGTATACATACATGCTGCTCTACATTCTCCCTCTTTAGTGAGTTGGCCACAATAAAATGACATCTGAAAAAGACATGCAATTGTACAGATTCTAAGAAATAAAGACAACATTCATGCCCACGTTGCCATGTTTCTGGAACATGGTCTGAAAATGCAACATGATCTAGTGATATAACAATTAGGACTGGGTTTAGCAATAGGGACAGTCATTGCTGAACAATCTGTTTCAGGAGTCTCGGGAATCTTCTCAGGAACAGGGATATTTGCTGGACTGTACCCTGGAACTGGAACACTGGATAACTCACTGAGATCTAGAGTCTTTTTCACAGACAAGATGCTGCAATACAGGCTCGGACACTGGTGCTAAATATTTCTGATTCCACCTAAATTCTACTCCTTGTGATTTCATAATGTACAATCTCAGCTCTGGACATTCACTTTTCATGACTCCAATCCAATCAAAATCTTTAGACATCTGCATCTTCACTATCTCTTCTTCTTGTAATGGATTGAGTGGTTTGCTGGACTTATTATAATAGGACTTCTGGGACAAATGCCTTTTCATGAGTTGAGCTCTCACTGATTTGTTGTTTTTAGCACAGGGAACCAACAGATTCCTACTAATTGGAAGTGTGGTTCTGGTTTGTCTCGACAAAAGCCTTTGTGCAGGTGAACCAAGATGTTTACCACGAGGAATATTTCTTAGATTCAGAAGATTCAGAAAACCATTGCTTTGGTCTCACTTCAACTTCTCTAATAACTTTTTTGCACTTTGAACTGCACATTCTGCATAACCATTTGACTGTGGGTACTCGGAGCTACTCATAACATGAATGTCCCACTCATCAGCAAATCTTTTGAACTGCTGGCTTGTAAACTGTGTAATAACTTTGTGCAGGCTACCATGGACAGCAAAATGATGCTTCAGCTTAGTAATGACAGTACTGGATGCTAGATTAGGAAATAGATCAATCTTGAACCAATTTGAATAAGAGTCTGCTAACACCAAGTAATGTTGATCATTCCATTCAAAAATGTCTGTAGCTACTGTCGATCAAGGTAGTTCAAGAATCTGGTTTAGCTGAAATGGTTCTCTCTGTTGATGTGGCTTTGTATTATTACATACAGAACAAAATGAAAGTACTCTCTCGATATCCTTTGTCATAGAAGGCCAAAATGCTAATCCTCTCACCCTTCTTTTGGTAGAATCAGTTCCTGGGTGGCCATAATGCAAGATGGTAACTCTAAAATCACCCCTCCCACCTATAGAATCTTAAGAAATGACAGGAAACAAAAGAAAGAAGGTGGAGTAGCCATACTTTTTTCTTCCTGTCTAACAGTGACTCCATACACCAACCCTATACCTAAATTCTCTACAGCCAAAATAACCCTGGCCATCCTAAAAATCAATGACCACAAAAACATAGTTATAGCTACCCTATACATCCCACCTGGAAACAGCATCCCCATACTTGAGAATATTCTCTCTTGGTTTTCTTCTAATATAACTAATGAAACAGTAATCCTAGGAGATGTTTATCAACTGGACTGCTATCCTCTCAGTCAACAATCCCAGAACTTAAACCTTTACAATTTCTCTCAATTAATTAACTCTCCCACCAGAACTAACAAGCACAACTCCTCAGATAGCATCCTGGACTGGATACTAGTTTCCCATCCCAACAATATCTCTGATAGTGGCACCTTACCCAATTCTCTCAGTGATCACCTTTCCGCCTTCATACGTCACTCACCTTCCTCTCTGCACTTACAGCATAATTACATTTCAACCCACAACCTCACAAGCTTCACACCTGAATCCTTCTCAGACTGCTTGAAAAAGATAAACTGGAACCCTCTAAAAACTCTTCCACTCAATAACGCAGTTACTTACTTTAATAATTCTTTCATCAACCTACTAAACAACTTTGCTTCCCCTTGAACCAAAAGAGTGAAATCCAAAACTGCCCCCAGGCTTTCCAAAGAAACACTATCCCTCATGCACACTCATGGTAAATCATGGAAAACACCTAGCTTCCATACTGAATTCAAACAACTCCGTAATAAAGTTAAAAAACAAACTGCATCCGACCGCAAATCTTACTATGCTAAAGCTTCAAGACAATTACAAATCCAACCCCCAAAATTTTTGGAGTAGCATTTCTGCACTCCTAACTCCCGGCAGAAAAGTCAATCCTTGACCAGACCCTAGCTCTCCAGATCATATCATAGCCTTCAAATTTAACTCCTTCTTCATCAACTCTATAGCCAAGCTCACTACATCTTTCCATAACAATCCATTAGCTCCATCCACTTCTCACATACTACCACAAATGCCTCCCACCCCCCTTCGCCCTTAAACCCATTCCAGTCAACACTATAAAAAAAACTTCTCCAAAAATTAAAACCATGCTCAAATGCCCCAGACAACTTACCATCTAACTTCCTCAAGTTAGCTGCCAACGGCATCACTCTCCCTATCTGTATTTTAATTAATTGTTCCATCCAAGAATCAAATGTACCCCTCCTCTGGAAAAAAGCATTTATCATATCCTTACATAAAGGCAGCAACAACATCGATATTTCCAATTCCTGCCCCATACCCATTTTCTCCCCTATCTCAAAAATTCTTGAAAAGTGTATTCACCAGCAACTATTACCCTACCTCCTTGACAACCACTTACTGACTCCAACACAACATGGATTCAGATCCGCACACAGTACCACCACAGCCCTTCTATCCTTCCTCAGTAACATCAACCACACTCATGACTCTGGTAATATTGTATCTACCCTTCTACTATACTTCTCTAAGGCCTTCAATACCATTTTCCATACCTTACTTTTGTCCAAACTGTCTCATAGGTTCATAGGTTCATACTAGGCTATCTGCCCTAGGGCATTTATAAGCCTAGCCAGAATGTGTTTGGCTTTCGCCACCCATTTTAAATTTATTTTGCTATGCCCTTTTTCGAGGTTAGTATACAGTGCCTCTGTCTAACAGTGACACAGAAGTGATACCCGGGGTAAACCTACGATCTCCCATCCACTCATCAAGATTCCTCTTGAAGACAGTCAATGAGGGACTCTGCCTAACCTGGACTGGGATTTTATTCCAGAGTGAAGGGAGCCTCTGGGTTATGAATCTGTCCCTCCAGCATGTCCTATTTATTTCAGTGCTGAGGTTCAAGTCTCTCGAGCGGGTAGCTCGATGGGATTTGGATTTTCTGAGGTGCAGCATGTCCATTAATTCCGGGTTGGACATGGCTTTATACGTCAGGCACAGATCGCCTCTGAACAGGAGGTATGCCACTGAGTAGAGCTGGAGTTTCTTTAACCGGGCAGCATATGGCATCTGTTTGAGCCCTTTGATCCTCTTGGTGAAGTACTTTTGGGTCTTTCCAGTTGCTGCAGGTGTCTGGTAAGGTACATCCCAAAAGGGGCATTGTACTCAATTATGGGCCTGATGAGGGATGAGTAAAGAGGCACGATGAACTCCCCGATCTAGATGTGAATCCCTTCATGATTAGGTGGGCTATATAAAATGTTTTTCTAACCACTTTGGCCACGTGGTTGTCAAATGAGAGATTGCTATCAACTTGGGTCCCCAGGTCCCTAATTACTTCTTCTGTACTTAATGGATTACCACCTATGTGGCAATTTGTGGGCACTTTGTTTTGCCAAAGGGATGACTATACACTTTTGGCATTTAGCTTGAGGCCATGGCTCTGGCACCAGTTGTCTGTTTCTATGAGGCCCTTTTGGAGGATGCTTGTGTCGGCTGGAGAGTCGATTATGGTGCCCAGTTTGCAGTCATCTGCGAACTTGGTCAGCCACAGTCCTTCCGTGTTGGCCTGTACCTCCGAGAAATATATACCAAACAAGAGAGGTCCCAGGACTGAGCCTTGTGGGACACCACTTGTAACTGGTTTGGAGTCTGACATGGCTCCAGCAATTCTAATCATGTGGGTTCTGTCCTTGAGCCAGTTTGCAATCCATCTAGTGACATAGGGGTTTATATTTAAGCTGGTGAGCTTATCTATAATGCCCGAGTGGGGTATTGTATCGAAGGCTTTTGCGAGGTCCAGGTAGGCTGTGTGGACCACCTTCCCCTCGTCAATGGCCTTGGTGACTGTTTCAAAGAAATCAACCAGGTTTAAGAGGCAGGATCTGCCCTTAACAAAGCCGAACTGGGTAGGATCCAGTGTTTGTAGGTCCCCAATATCTTTATTTATGAGGTCCATGATGATCCTTTCCATAGCTTTGCAGACCAAACTAGTCAGGCTTATGGGGCGATAGTTTCCAGGATCCATTGAGGCACCACCTTTATGGAGAGGGACCACTGTTGCTGTACGCCACTCTTTGGGCACATATCCTGTAGTAAGGCTGAGATTGAACAGTAGTTTTATGTTTGGGTTTAGCTCTTCTTGGAGTTCATGTAGGACGCAGCCCGGGACAGCATCTGGTCCCATTGATGCTGTGTTTTTTGCTTTGGAGATGTTGGCTCTTACCTGAGCATCTGAGATGTCAGGGGGGCAGCACTCTGCTGGGATAGATATTTGCCCTTTTGGTGGGGGGGGGGGAGAAGTTTGCTCTGAACCTGTCAGCTAGGATGTTGGCAATGTCTGTGGGTTTGGTGTATTTTTTGTCATGTTGGACTAATTCTGAGCATATCTGGGAATTACCACCCAGGTTCCTAACATAACTAAAGAAAGCCTTGTGATTATCCTTAGTGTCCTGTGCAATTTTTCTCTCGAAGCTGGCCTTAGACAATTTTATGTGTGCCTGTAGTTTTTTGCTAATACTGATCAGTGATGCCTTCCCTTTTTGGGATTTTGCTCTATCATTTAGTAGCTTCCTCCTTCTATTGTATAGTTTGTTTATGGCTGGGGTCCACCAGACAGGACGTCTGCCTTTGAAGGATTGGGTCTTGGTTTTATTTGGGATCGCATGATCCATACATTCCTGAAGGTGTTCATAGAATGCATTTATAAAGGATTCTGTGGTCTGGGCCGTATTTTCCACAGGCCCGGGGGCTTTGAAGGATTTCACCTCAGTTTTGAGGCATGTGAAATTTGCTTTAGAGAAGTTTTTCACTGTGGTTTTCTGGGCAGGGGGTGGGGTCGGGATGTGAATATCCAGTGAGATTAGTTTATGGTCTGATCTTACCAGTGAGGGATACACTTCTGGTCTGGAGCATAGAGTCCCCATGTCGGTGATGATTAGGTCCAGTATGTTTTCCCCTCTTGTGGGAGTGGTAACAAGTTGTTCCATAGCATTTGAGTTTATAAATTCTAGGAACCTTTGGGCTAGGGTGTTGGAGCTAGAGTAATGCTCCCAGTCTATGTTTGGGTAGTTGAGGTTGCCCAATATAATAGTGTTTGGAGAGACCTTCATATTTTCCAGTGTTCTCAGGAAGGCCGAGTGGGGTTCCTGGGTTTGGGAGGGTGGTCTGTAGCAGGCTATAAACTGGAAGGCAGTTTTACCCACTGTTAGTTGCACATGGATAGTCTCTGATGCTTCGTGCTTTGCCACCAACCTGGAGGTGTGGGTATCTTTGATGAATATCGATACTCCCCCTCCTTTTGTGGTTCGGTCCAAGTTTTGGGGCCGAAAAGCATGGTATGAGGTATAACCTGGTAGTGCTGGGGTGCTCTGGGGAGCCCCGAACCAGGTTTCTGTTACTGCACAGATATCGATGTTCTCCATGCTAAGGAGAGTTTCGAGTGCGTGCATCTTGAGGTTTAGACTTCTGGCGTTGAGTAGCATTACTCTTAGTTTCTTATCCCTTGTGATACCTATGGAGGTGGGTTTGTCTTTTGAGCCTTGCCTAAAAAAGGCACTATGGGGGTAGCAAGAGCCTTTGCCAATATCCAAAAGCCCAGGGGTGACAGGTGCAAGCCTTGAGTACAATGCTCACTTCTCTATGTATCGCATCAGACACCTGCAGCAGCTGAAGAGACCACAAAGATTTCTAACCAAGATAATCCAGGTCCTCCAAAACATGACTTGCATGAACAGACTTTTAGCTCTGTCACTGTACTCTGTATCATATGGGCTGCTGAGAGGTGACAGGCCTACAGTGCAGTCTCTGACTCTGCCCTAATGGAAATGCTGTGCATCTGCAAATTAAATTGCGCAAGAGTCACTTGCTCTAGGGATCTCAACCTAGTGCCTGTGACATTAACAGAACATGTTGGAGAGACAGATATGTCTTCCAGAGATTGTCACTCTTCTGGAATAAGCTCCATCTTCACGTGAAGCACAGCTGCTCAATGACCCTATTTAAGAGCAACCTTGACAACTGGGTGGGTGACCGTAATTCACCCTGGGGCTGACACTTATATCCCTCATGGACAGGGGTAGTTGGTGCTGATCATAAAATCACTCTGCTAACAATGACCATCTAACTATGGTCAATTAGGGTACATGGGTTTTTACACGGCTAGGCTTGTAAAGCCCTATGGTCATTAGCATAGTAACCTCCAATGAACCTATGAACCTATAAGGCAGAGGTGATGAATATGAAGTACCTGAGAAGGGTGGTAGGATGCACATTGTGGGACAGATGAAGAAATGAGGACATAAAAGCAGAAGCCAAAGTAGCTTCAATTGCAGAAAAGGTAAAAGTGAACAGATTATTGTGGCTCAGGCACATGTGCAGAAAAGCAGAAGACAATCTGGTGAAGAAGATTTGGGACAGACAGGAAGAAGGTAAGAGGAAACAAGGACATCCAGCAAAGAAGTGGATGGATTGTGTGAAAGAAGACCTGTAACAGGCAGGCATTAGTGTCGAAGAATGCAATAAAGTGGCACTGAATACTCATAGAGAGAGAGACAGTTGGTGACAGTTGACATGACATTCTGATCCCATGTAGAAAATGGGAAAAAGGATGTTGATCGTGATGATGATGACAGTGATAATGAACATTTTCTAGGGTAAGGACAATTTGCAGATAGCACAGCCTTCTTATTTAACCTTCCAGCACTGAGAAGGGCTATTTTCATACTGTCTCAAACTAGTTTAACTATGTAGGTAGAAGAAAGAGACTGATCTCCTCTAAAATTACACACTGTAAGCTTTGACAATATAGAGAAGACCTGAGGAGAGAGGCACAGGGCATCCTTGATGAAGCTGGTAGGACTGTCAATCATTTCCTTCCAGGCTAATGCATACCTCTTAACTGTACATCATTATTTATTTATTTAGATTTGTTGACCAGGAGTGTTCGACTGGATGTAGGTCCATTTTCAGCAGAGGCCCAGGGAGAAAAGCTCCACAGTTAAAATATACAGACAGTAGTTACATTGGTTTTACATAGCAATTAACAATTTGATCAACATAGCAATTAAAATTACAAACATAGTTACAGATGAAGAAAATATTTCATCAGTAGACAACTAGAATCTTTTATCATCTGTGAAGTACATAACAGACATTAACAATTGTTACAATAAGAGTTCCTGCTGTATAATAAGTAGTTAGGCTTATGAGTATCCGAGCTTGCTATAATCAAGGTAGTTAGTGGGGTGGAAATAAAGGTAGTGGGTGGATGGGGTGGGTGATATTAGAGGGGGAGTTGCAAGGGCATAGCCAGCATGTTTTTAGGTGTGCTTTTAGTAAAGTTTTGAAGTGGGTGCATGATAGTACAGAGGTAATTGTGGGTGGGAGGGAGTTCCATAATTTGGCTATGGTGCACGATAATAGTGCTTCTCCAGCAGAGTTCTTGGTTTTAGTGATCTGCAAGTGATTTTTGTTGCTGGATCTTAGTGGTCTGGTGGTGCGATAAGGTTGGAGTAGATTCTGGAGGGATGGGACATTTAGTGGATGGTTTACTAGTTTGTGGGTGAGTGCAAGTTGATACCATTGAAGGAGGTGAGGGAGTTCAAGACAGCCCAGTTCAGCAAGTGAGAGACAGTGGTGACTATGGTAGGATGCCCCTGTGGTGAATTTGGCAATTTTGTTGTAGCAGGTCTCGAGCTTGTTTAGATCGCATTGCCTTAGGTTGGTATATATTGGAGAGGCTAAAGTAGGGTGGAGATAAGGTGGGAATTTGCTACTAAAATCTTTGCTGCTTTGGTGAGAAGTTGCTTATTTCTGTATAACACTCCTAGTTTTTTATGGACTTGTTTTATGGTCATGGATATGTGAATGTCAAATTTTAGTTTATTGTCTATTTCCACTCCTAGCAATTTGGTGTGTTCTGTTGGGTGCATAGTGGTGTTGTCTTTTGCTGTGATGTTAAAGTGAGAGTTGTTTTGAGTATGTTTGGTGGGTTGGAAGATGAGTAGTTTAGTTTTGTTTGGGTTGAGTATTAATTGGGCATCGGATAACCACGTTTCAACACAGGAAAAGGCTTCTTGTGTGACTTTTTGCAGTTTGGGTAGGGACTGGGCTGAGCAAATGATGGTTGAGTCATCTGCGTATTGTATGAGTGTACCATGTTTGGTGGCAGAGGCTAGATTATTGGTGAAAATAGAGAAGAGTAGGGGTCCAAGGATAGAGACAGGTTGTTTGGGAGATATGTCATTCTGCCATACAACAGATTGTTGGTGGTCAGAGAGGTAACTCTGAAACCAGTTGGTGACTGATTGAGAGAAGGATAGGTTATTGAGGACAGAGATGAGTTGTTTGTGTGGGACCATGTTGAATGCTTTCGATAGGTCTAGGAAAGTAGCAGAGGAGGGATAGCCATTGTTTTTATGCTGAAGGACAGTGTTAGTAAAGGAGAGTAAGGCAGTGACTGTGCTATGGTTTGGTTAGAAACCATGTTGAGTACTGGAAAGGAGGTTTTTAGTAAGAAGGTAGTCTATGACCTGAGATTGAATGCATCTCTCTAGTATTTTGGAGAGTAGAGAGAGAATAGCTATGGGGCAGTAATTGGTTAGTTCTGTGGAGGGGCCACCTTTGTGGAGGTGAATTATATGTGATACTTTCCATAGTGTGGGAACGTAACTTTCTGACAGAGATTGGTTAATCAAGATGGATACTGGGTAGGCTAGAGCATCAGCTGCGATTTGTAGGTATTCACTTGAGAGGTTGTCTGCTGCTAATTTAGTGGGCTTAAGTTTAGTTAAGAGTTTTTTTATGTTGGAGGTAGGAACAGGAGAAAAAGAGAAGACAGTGGGGAGATTACTAGTTGAAGATGTGGGTTGGAGGGGAGGAGGGTTGTGTCGTCTAGCTAGTGATAGTATGGTTTGTATGAAGTGTGTGTTGAATGAGTTAGCAATATTTTCGGAGGAGTGAGAGATGTTAGGAGGAGGGGTACTGACTTTACTTGGGTGGAGTATGGAGTTTATGGAGGACCAGAATTGTTTGGGGTTGTGTTGTGAGAGTCTAGGGCAGACTGGTAAAATTGGAATTTGTCCTGTTTTATTAGCTTTTTGTCTCTATTGCGTAGTTCAAGGAATTTCTGCCTAGTTGAGGAGGGTTTGGTTTTGTGCCCGTGCTCCCAGGCTTTATCCCTGTTTTTCATTTCTGACTTAGTGGTTTTCTGTAGCCATGGAGAGAGTTGTGCTTCAGTTCTGGAAAGTCTTCTGGGGGGCGTGGTAATTAAGGATGCTCAGGAAGGTAGAATTAAAAAATTCAACTGCGTCATCAAGACTGAGGTACTTTAGAGGATACCAGTTACATTCTTTGAGGGATGAGATGAATGTGAGTGGGTTCAAGTTTAGTTTTTTACGTATTTGCCGGTAGATGACAGGTGTAACTTGGTATAGGCATTTTTTGAGTAGGAATGTTGGGGAGTGATCACTGAGGCTACCCGATAAGCAGCCTGCTATATATGACTGGGGGCTTTTACTGACTAGTATCCAATCCAGGGTAATGTGCTTGTTAGAGTTTTTATTTATCCTGGTTGGCGACTGGACTAGTTGGGTGAAGCCATGAAGGTTTAGATGATGGGTTGGATGGTTGCCAGAACAGGATTGCCAGTCAATATTGAAATCACCTAAAATTATAGTTTCTTGGAGGAGATGGTTGGTAGTCCAGCTGAGGAGGTTTTCTAGTGGAGGGATGTTTTGGCCAGGTGGGAAGTAGCATCCAATTATGTTGATGGTTTTATTTTGGTTTATTTTGAGGTTGGTATATATTATTTCTTTACTGTCTATTTGTGGAGCTGATTATGAGGAATGTTCTTTATTTTGACTCTTAAAAATCTCATGTTCCTTGTTGTTCCACATTGTAAATGTCTGACACACATTAATTAATACTTTTTAAGAAATAGCCATGGTAAAGAGGACTCAAGCATTGGAATTCACCAAAATAACATTTAACTATGCTGCAAGCTTCCCTCTTGAAGCTGTTAGTAAATGTTCCACACATTGCCCATTTTTCCACATTATGTGATGTAGTGCTCCACTGGAAGGTTGAGTGCTAAGTATTAGACACCCTTGAAATGATAATAATGAGTAAACCGATTGGGATAATCATTTATCTTTTGTTTGCACTGTGGCATCATTTTTGGGAGGGTAGGATACTATTTAAGACTAGTTCTATACCAGCACTGGGCATATATTCATTCAGCTCAGTCATACCTTTGCCCAGATTTATTAGCATATTCAGTTTATGAATTTCATTACCTGTCCACGGAGAAGCATTATGGCAAGGCGATTTAGTGTGACATCCTGTAGTACCTAGGTACACTTTGCTCATGGTTTGACATTTAACAAGGCAAAACTAAAGAGTAAGTTTGTAATGGTATTGCAGGATGGTGGAAGCCCTCCACAAGGCTACCTATGACCTTTTCGCATCCAGGTCATTTCACTATACATCTATGATAAAACATACTGAAAGGGAAACATGAAGTAAGATAATGTGATATTACATTGCCCCTCCCACTCAGAAACCAACGAATGCTACTACAGTTGTATATTTGCATATTTTGTCTAGGTGTAACAGTGTTCATATGACAGCACTCAAATCTGACCAGAATATACATGCAGTTGTAGCTCTTTGGAGTATATATGTGGGTTTTAATATGCCATTTCCTGTGTAACTATTGATTCCTTTACATTTTCGTTTATTGAGCATTACCTAATACTTATTTCATTTACAGTTATACTAGCAGAAGTTTCAAAACGTGCATTCATGCTCACTAGTGCTCACCTCCACAGAAACACACATGCACACACAAACACACACACGCATGCACACAAATACACACACACACACACACGCACACACGCACACACACACACACACACACACACACACACACACACACACACGCACGCGCACGCACACACACACACACACACACACACACACACACACACACACACACACACACACATATCCAAACGTATGCACACTCATAGGCAATAACCTTATAGACAGATTTAGATATCTTACATAATGAAAAATTATAGTTGAGCTACTGTGATAGACAAGTAATGATTCCCAACAATTTCACCAGTATTGGGCAATACAGATCTGCTCAGAAGGATTCTGTGGCCCAATGCCATAAGCTATGGACCTCCCCCAAAAGGTCTGTTTTACCCAGTATTTCCTAACATGTCGGATCTCATAGCAGTTTGGAATAAGGCTATGTGGCCAATATTCACAGATAATGTTTGCTGTGGATTAAGTCTTATAAACTGATATAGTCTTATATACCATACAACCGCATACAAAAGTCTTTTATAATTGATAAACATCAGTGCATAACAGGTCAAGACTTTGTGCATAGCTTTGCTCTACTGCACAATGACAGTACCCCAAGCACCAATTTGCCTTAGTAATTGAACATCACTCTCTGATCATAAATGGCACACCATCATTGTGCATGCTGGTCCCAATACAGCAAATTACAGCAAATTAAGGGGGCCCATCTGCAGATAAGTGGATGGCATACCATTTGTGGGTACAGTGATCCCTTCTCTGCATGTTGCTGCAAAACACAACACTGGGCAACATCCTAGCACTGTCAAAGTGAAATAAATAAATGAAACCCCTTCACTGCATGTAGGGAAATTCCTACCAGAGAGAGAGCTCCCTACAGTGCAGGAAAACCTGCTACCACACACAACCTTTTTGTGCCCTCATCCTGTAATGCTGGTGATGTAATCACTGATCAGTAGTATGCCAATAAAATATGTCCACACATACAATCCAGTAAGACCAGCCACAACAAGTTGAATCTATGAATCTTGAGGCAATGTTACACCTGCCCCAAGTACACAGACAGCCCCCAACTCCCCCCAAGAAATACAAATATATGTGAGAGATGCAACCATCTATCCAAACTGGAGGCTGAGCTCCCTCAACTCAGTACACCCAAAACTAGTCAGGAGGAGAAGGTAACCACACACACCACAAACCCAGTCCCACATAGACCTATCACAACTGCAAACCAAAGACATAAACACAGAAAAACATTTCCGGAGGCTCGAATTACAAACACACCACACCAACAGAGGTCTCCAAAGCAGACACCCAATCAAAAAACCTCCAAACATAGTACATGCAACACATAGTACACAAAGCTGGTGTGCCAAACAGTCACAGGCCAGAAGGAGAAACAACATGCCTGATACAGTTGTAATAGTTGACTCCATAGCAAGAAACACTGCTGTCCCGCACACCAGACTGAACAAGGAAAAGGGTACAGTAAGCTGTCTGTAGGCTGACACAATATGCCACATAACACAAGTATGCAGGTCACCCCAAAGCAAGTAGAAATATGATGCAGTCATAGTCCATGCTGGTGTGAATGACCTGAGATGTACCTCCCCGGACTACATGAAAAGAGAGATAGATGAGCTCTCTGATTATGTAGTCCAGGCTGGTATGACACTGACCGTTTGCAGCATCCTACCCTCACCAAGAATGATGCCACAGTACAAACATGGAATGATCAGTTATAATAAGTGGCACAATTACTGGTGTCATTCCAAGGGGATCCAATGTCTGTCTCCTTGGGATGTCATGCTTGACAAGCCACGCAGCTGTTCCAGGGATGGCTTGAACCTGTTACCCCTGGGCATCTGGATATTGGATAAGGCTTTTGCCACCTCCATAGAGCCTTTCGTAGGCAGGGCTGAAAAGACTAACCCACCACCCTACAAAACATAAGTGGAAAGAAACATAAGGGTAATGCTGACCAATGCCAGATGTGTAAACCCCAATATGCATGCTCCCGAGGCCATCCCCAGTATGGAGAACATCGATGTCTGTGCAGTGACAGAAACCTGCTGCAAGCCTCCTGCCAGCACACCAGCACTACCAGGTTATACCACATATCATGCGTCATGGCCCCAAAACCTGGAACAAAACATAAAAGGAGGGTGAGTATCCATATTCAGCTCAGACACCCATACGTCCAGGTATGACAATGCACAAGGCATTGGAGTCCACCCATGTGCAACTAACCGTAGGCAAGACTGCTGTACAGTCTGTAGCATGCTACAGACCACACTCTCACACACAGGAACCCCACCCAGCCGTCCTGAAGACACTGGACAGTATGAATGTCCCACCAAATACCAAACAAGGTACTCACAAATTACCACATAGGTGGTAAACCATTATGCATGGAAGGAGTAATCAGGGACCTAGGGACACAAGTGGACAGTAACTTGTTATGTGACACTCACATTGCCAATGTGGCTAGGAAGACTGTCTACATTGGACACCGTATCATGAAAGGATTCACATCTATGTCAACAGAGGTCATTGTGCCCCTATACTGTTCTCTTATCACACCCATAATCTAGTACAATGCCTCATATGGGATGTACCTTACCTGACACCTGCAGCAGTTAGAAAGACCTCAAAGGTACCTCACCAAGAGGATAAAGGGTCTCAAATATATGTCATATGCTGCCTGGCTGTAGACACCCCAGCTGAATGCAGTCACATACTGCCTACACAGAGGCATTGCATGCCTGTTGTACAAGGCCATGTCCAACACAGGAGTAATGGACATGCTCCACCCCAGAAAACTCAAAGCCATTGGAGCTGTGAGAGTGAGAGATGTCAACCTCAACACATAATGAAATAGGATGTGCTGGAGGGACAGATACATAACCCAGAGGCTCCCTACACCCTGGAACAGAATCCCACTCCATGTTAGGCAGAGCCCCTCACTGACACTCTTCAACAGGAATCTTGCCAAGTGGATGGATGATCGTAGAGTTACACTGTGGGTCTTCACTGTGTCACGTCCAGACAGAGACACAGCAAAGCAAATCATAAATGGCCATAATATTCACATAGCAAGGGGTGGCAAAAGCCACACACACTCTGGCTAGGCTAACAAATGCCCTAGGGTGGATAGCCTAGTATGAACCTACGAACCTATGAAGATACAAATTGTACAGGACACTAAGGATAATCCCAAGGCTTCCACAACTGATGGTAGGAACCATGTTGGGAATTCACAGATATGCTCTGAATCACACAAATATCACAAACAACATACCAAACACACACACATATTGCCAACATACATCCTGACAGGTGCAGTGCAACCCCCCCCCCGAATGCAAAATATCTATCCTAGCAGACTGCTGGCCCCCTGACATTGCAGATGCTGAGGTAACAGCCAGCATCTACAAAGCAAAACACACAGCAGCAATGGTATGAGATGGGGTCCTGGGCTGAGTCCAACATGGACTCCAAGACAAATGGAATGCCAAATCACACTACTGTTCAATGTCAGCCTTACCACAGGATATGTACCCAAAGAGCAGTGTACAACAACAGTGGTCCTTCTCAACAAAGGTGTTGCCTGAATGGATACTGAAAACTACCACCCCAGAATCCTGAGAAGCTCGGTCTGCAAAGCTATGAAAAGGATCAGCATGTACCGCAGACATAAAGATATTGGGGACCTACTGACACTGGACCCTACCCAGTGTGGCTTTCTTAAGTGCAGATCCTGCCCCTAAACATGTTTGACTCATTTGAAACAGTCATTAAGGT
The DNA here is from genome assembly GCF_019279795.1 of Protopterus annectens. Lineage (NCBI taxonomy): Eukaryota > Metazoa > Chordata > Ceratodontiformes > Protopteridae > Protopterus > Protopterus annectens. The sequence goes on along the minus strand of NC_056751.1, from coordinate 227,502,092 downwards.
CATTGATGAGGGCAATGTGGTCCACACAGCGTAGCTGGACCTTGCAAAGGCTTCTATACAATACCCTATGTGTTCATTATAGATATGCTCACCAGCTTAAATATAAACCCCTATGTCAGTAGAGGGGTTGCAAACCAGACCAAGGACAGAACAGACATGACCAGACATGCTGCAGCCATGTCAGACTACAAACCAGATATAACTGGCATCCCACAAGGCTTGGTCCTGGGATCTCCCTCATCTGGTATATATGTCACATAGGTACAGGCCAACATGGAAGGACTGTGTCTGAACATGTCTGCAGAGGACTACAAACTGCTCACCATATATGACCCTCCAGCTGACACAAGCATCCCACAAAAGGGCCACATAGAAACAGACAACTGGTGCCATAGCCATGTCAGCAAGCTAATTGCAGAAAACTGTATAGTCAACCCCCGTGGATATACAGTAAGTGCCCACCGATTACCACATAGGTGTTAACCCATTACGTACTTAACATGTAATGAGAGACCTGGGGACACAAGGTGATAGATATCTTGTATTGGACAAACATGTGGCTGTAGTGTTCACAGAAACATACCATATACCCACCTAATCATGAAGGTTGTCAGATCTAGATAAGGGGAGGTCATTGTGGCTCTGCAGTCATCCTTCATCAGCATTACAATTGACTACAATAGCCCCTGTGGGATGTACCTCAGCAGATACCTCCATCAACTGTAAAGTCCCCAACAGTACCTCACCAGGAGTATCAAAGAGCTTGCACAGATGCCATGTGTTGTCTGATTAAATAAACTGCAACTACACACACTGCCATACTGCCCACCCAGAGGCAAGCTGTGCCTGATGTATAAAGCCATGTCCAAGCTGGTATCAATAAACATGCTGCACCTTGTACAATCTGAATGGCAGTGAGCTATGCACATGAGAGACCTGAAGCCCAGCACTGACTTACATAGGACAAGCTGTACTGCATGATCCATAACACAGAAGCCACCCCCACCCATGAGTAAACTCCCAGTACAGGCTATCCATAGAGTCACTCATCGATTCTCCTCAAGAGGAATGTTGATGAGTGGATGGGAGATGGTAGCTTTACCCTGGGTATCACTGTTATGTCACAGGTAGACAGAGGCACAGTATACTAACCATGACATATGTCATGGCAAACTCCACTTACAATGTGTGTCGAAGGACAAACACACTCTCCGACTAGCATTAGAAATGGCCTAGGGCACATCGTTAGTGTTTGCAAATGTACACCTATGTTGTGGAATACACTACCAATGTTGGACAAGCTTGGTTTAAGTAGTTCATATCTGAACATAATGCAACATGGTCAGATGTACACAACTGGCCCCTAACCAGGCTGTTGTGCTCACTATGGAAATGTAAAGCAGTGATAGGACTAAAGCCCAGGATACTGTCCACCACAGTCAAAGTACTGAACCAGTACACTATACGGTACTACAGTGTTAGGTCAGTATGAAAGGATGTTGACAACTGTATGCAAAGTATCCCATGCAAACCCTGCAGGCACAGTATAATCCCTGTTGTGTTCACACACAAAGCAGTCGGACAGTAACTACACAACATGACACACAACACACAACCATAAATGGGAGATATTTGTTGAAGTTCACACTCATCCACAAATGTGGTGGGCTGCAGAGTTCAACATATGGAAAGCTCACACTGGGCATGCTCACACACTTTGATAAATGAGACATATGTCAGACAACATGCCATGGGAAGGCTGAACTGGGCATGCTCACACACTTAGGCCAAATCTCATTTTAGCAGTTGGCCACACATATCTGGTATTTGTACGTGTTATTCCAAGAACCAACCACATTACAGCAATCTGCCCAGTGCACACAGTTAAATGAATACAGAGACATACGTGATATAGTGGATCCCTCCCATATGCAAACATCTTCCACAGATACACAAGTTGTTCATACAAACAGGGAATGCTATAGCAATAAAGACCTGCAAACAGTCTATCAGCAACAAATAATGTGCATTTGACAATTAAACATATGGGTGTAGAGGTCAACACTAGGCTGTTTGCCCTAGGGAATGACAGCTTAGCCAGAGTGTGCTTGGCATCTGCCTCCCCACAGGATGCACATTCCCCTTTCTAAACACTGATGATGTCAGCACCCTATACACACAGCAGGAGAAAAGAAACCTCCCAGTAATGTGAATAGCATGCTCCACTAATGCGTCTGTCTCAAGTGTCATAACATAGTTAGGTAGGGGTTTGAATCCTGCAAATGCTCGGTGTGTGTGCAAGTCTGTGTGAGGGAAATGTCCCTTTTGGCAAATGGGAAAACACACTACAGGATACACATTCCCCTTTCTAAACACTGATGATGTCAGCACCCTATAAGTACAGCAGGAGAAAGAAAACCTCCCAGTAATGCGAATAGCGCACTCCGCTAATGCGTCCGTGTCAGGTGTCATAACATAGTTAGGTAGAGGTTTGCATCCTGCAAATGCTCAGTGGGTGTGTGTGAGTGGGGTTGGTGTTTGTGTGAGGGAAATGTCCCTTTTGGCAACTGGGAAAACACAATACAGGATGCACATTCCCCTTTCTAAACACTGATGATGTCAGCACCCTATAAGTACAGCAGGAGAAAGGAAACCTCCCAGTAATGCGAATTGCGTGCTCTGCTAATGTGTCTGTCTCAAGTGTCATAACATAGTCAGGTAGGGTTTTGAATCCTGCAAATGGCAAGTGTGAGTGGGGTTGGTGTGTGTGCAAGTCTGTGTGAAGGAAATGTCCCTTTTGGCAACTGGGAAAACACACTACAGGATGCACATTCCCCTTTCTAAACACTGATGATGTCAGCACCCTATAAGTACAGCAGGAAAAGGGAAACCTCCCAGTAATGCGAATAGAGCACTCTGCTAATGCGTCTGTTTCAAATGTCATAACATAATCAGGTAGGGGTTGAAATCCTGCAAATGTCAATTGTGTGTGGGAGTGGTGTTGGTGTGTGTGCAAGTCTGTGTGAAAGAAATGTCCCTTTTGGCAACTAGGAAAACACACTACAGGATGCAGATTCCCCTTTCTAAACACTGATGATGTCAGCACCCTACAAGTACAGCAGGAGAAGGTATGTGGCATGGACAACGACTGAGTCATATGTGTCCATGCCTCTGACTGACCTGTATGCTTGTGTTATGTGGTGGACCATAGTGCCCCACGGGCATATCACTGTGACCTTCACCTTGTTCAGCCTGGTGAGCGTGACCACACTGTACTGGACAATAAAGGTAGCTAACACAACTGTGGCAGGTGTGTTGTCTAGCCATACAGGCTGTGACTGTTTGGCACACAGGATTTGTGTGCTATGTGTTATGTGTGATGTGTTCAGGCATAACGTATGCCTGTGTGCCAGCTGCAGAGTTGTGTGCCGCTCAGGCAGGATGCTATTCTAAGGCTCCATGAATGGCCCAGTGTGTACACATGCTTGTATTGCTGTCAGTGTAGGTCTACATCAAACTGGTATTGTAGTCACTGTAGTATTGCATGCCACCTGACAGGTTATGCCAGTACTGGGTTCAGAGTGCTTAGTCCCCAGTTTGGCTATGTGGTTCCATCTCATACATGTGTTGTACGTCCATGTATAGGGGAGAGGGTTGACTGTGTACATGTGGCAGCTGTGACATTGCCACATGACCCACATATTCCACAACTGTACCATAGAGGTGACTGACAACTGACCTTTGCACATGCTACCATAGTATTGTGATTGCCATGGTGATTAACAGCACATAGGGCCAATGGGGAACAAGGTACATAGGTTCATAGGTTCATAGCTTAATACTAGGCTATCTGCCCTAGGGTATTTAAGAACCTAGCCAGAATGTGTTTGGCTGTCGCCATCCATTGTAAATATATTTTGCCATGCCCTTTTCCGAGGTTAGTATACTGTGCCTCTGTCTAACAGTGACACAGAAGTGATACCCGGGCTAGACCGACAATGTCCCATCCACTCATCAAGATTCCTCTTGAAGAGAGTCAATGAGGGACTCTGCCTAACCTGGACTGGGATTTTATTCCAGAGTGAACTGAGCCTCTGGGTTATGAATCTGTCCCTCCAGCATGTCCTATTTATTTCAGTGCTGAGGTTCAGGTCTCTCAAGCGTGTAGCCCGATGGGATTTGGATATTTTCAGGTGCAGCATGCCCATTAATTCTGGGTTTGACATGGCGTTATACATTAGGCAGAGATCGCCTCTGAACAGGAGGTATGCCACTGAGTAGAGCTGGGGTTTCTTTAACCGGTCAGCATATGGCATCTGTTTGAGCCCTTTGATCCTCTTGGTGAGGTACTTGTGGGGTCTTTCCAGTTGCTGCAGGTGTCTGGTAAGGTACATTCCAACAGGGGGATTGTACTCAATTATGGCCTGATGAGGGATGAGTAAAGAGGCACGATGTCCTCCCCTGATGTAGATGTGAATCCCTTCATGATGGGGTGGGCTATATACAATGCCTTTCTAACCACTTTGGCCACGTGGTTGTCAAATGAGAGATTGCTATCAACTTGGGTCCCCAGGTCCCTAATTACTTCTTCTGTACGTAATGGAGTACCACCTATGTGGTACTTTTTGGGCACTTTGTTTTTGCCAAAGGGGATGATAATACACATTTTTGCATTCAGCTGGAGGCCATGGCTCTGGCACAAGTTGTCTGTTTCTATGAGGCCCCTTTGGAAGATGCTTGTGTCTGCTGGAGAGTCGATTATGGCGGCCAGTTTTCAGTCATCTGCATATTTGGTCAGCCACAGTCCTTCCATGTTGGCCTGTACCTCCGATAAATATATACCAAACAAGAGAGGTCCCAGGACTGAGCCTTGTGGGACACCACTTGTAACTGGTTTGGAGTCTGGCATGGCTCCAGCAGTTCTAACCATATGGGTTCTGTCCTTGAGCCAGTGTGCAATCCATCGAGTGACATAGGGGCTCATATTTAAGCTGGTGAGCTTCTCTAGAATTCCCGAGTGGGGTATTGTTTTGAAGGCTTTTGCGAGGTCCAGGTAGGCTGTGTGGACCCTCTTCCCCTCGTCAATGGCCTTGGTGACTGTTTCAAAGAAATCAAGCAGGTTTGAGAGGCAGGATCTGCCCTTAACAAAGCCAAACTGGGTATGAACCAGTGTCTGTAGGTCCTCAATATCTATATTTATGTGGTCCATGATGATCCTTTCCATAGCTCTGCAGACCAAGCTAGTGTTGCTTATGGGGCGATAGTGTCCAGAATCCGTTGAGGTACCACCTTTCTGTAGAGGGACCACTGTTGCTGTACGCTACACTTTGGACACATATCCTGTAGTAAGGCTGGGAGTGAACAGTAGTTTTATGTTTGGTTGTAGCATGTCTTGGAGGTCATGTAGGACACAGCCCAGGACACTGTCTGGTCCCATTGATGCAGTGTGTATTGCTTTGGAGAGGGCGGCTCTTACCTGAGCATCTGAGATGTCAGGGGGGGCAGCACTCTGCTGGGATACATATTTGCCCTTTCGGTGTGGAGGGGGTGTGAGAAGTTTGCACTGAACCTGTCAGCTAGAATGTTGGCAATGTCTGTGGGTTTGGTGTTTCTACTGACATTTTGGACTACCTCTGAGCATATCTGGGAATTATCACCCAGGTTCCTAATATAACTAAAGAAAGCCTTGTGATTATCCTTAGTGTCCTGTGCAATTTCTCTCGAAGCTGGCCTTAGACAATCTTATGAGTGCCTGTAGTTATTTGCTAATACTGATCAGTGATGCCTTCCCTTTTTGGGATTTTGCTGTATCATTTAGTAGCTTCCTCCTTCTATTGTGTAGTTTGTTTATGGCTGGGGTCCACCAGACAGGACATCTGCCTTTGGAGGATTGGGTCTTGGTTTTATTTGGGATCACATGACCCATGCATTCCTGAAGGTGTCCATAGAATGCGTTTATAGAGGAATCTGCGGTCTGGTCTGTAGTTTCCACAGGCCCAGGGGCTTTGAAGGTTTCTACCTCAGTTTTGAGGAGTGTGAATTTGCTTTAGAGAAGTTGTTCACTGTGGTGTTCTGGGCAGGGCGTGGGGTCAGGATGTGAATATCCAGTGAGATTAGTTCATGGTCCGATCTTACCAGTGAGGGATACACTTCTGGTCTGGAGCATAGAGTCCCCATGTTGGTGATGATCAGGTCCAGTATGTTTCACCTTCTTGTGTGAGTGGTAACAAGTTGTTCCATAGCATTTGAGCTCATATATTCTATGAATCTTTGGCCTAGGGTGTTGGAGCTAGAGTCATGCTCCCAGTCTATGTTTGGGTAGTTGACGTCGCCCAATATAATGGTGTTTGGAGAGACCTTCATATTTCCACTGTTCACAGGACAGCTGAGTGCAGTTCTTGGGTTTGGGAGGGTGGTCTGTAGCAGGCTATAAACGGGAAGGCAGTTTCACCCATTGTTAGTTGCACATGGATAGTCTCTGATGCTTGGTGCTTTGCCACCAACCTGGAGGTGTGGGTATCTTTGATGAATATCAATACTCCCCCTCCATTTGTGGTTCTTCCAAGTTTTGGGGCTGAAAAGCATGGTCTGAGGTATAACCTGGTTGTGCTGGGGTGCTCTCAGTAGCCCTGAACCAGGCATCTGTTACTGCACAGATATCGATGTTCTCCATGCCAAGGAGAGTTTCGGGTGCATGCATCTGGAGGTGTAGACTTCTGGCGTTGGGTAGCATTACTCTTAGTTTCTTATCCCTTGTGATACCTATGAAGGTGGGTTTGTCATTTGAGCCTTGCCTAACATAGGCATTATGGGGGTAGCAAGAGCCTTTGCCAATATCTGAAAGCCCAGGGATGACAGGTGCAAGCCATCCCTAGCGAAGCAGGTGGTTCAACAGAAGATGAATATGTGAGGGTGTAGTGCCTGTGATTAGTTAGCAGTAGCATATATGACTGCTCACATGGACAAATGCCAGGTAAGTCATATGCAATGTGTCACAGGCAACGTACATGTGAACAGGACAAACAGTGACATTCTGTCAAGTGAGACATGGACATACATATAGTAAGCTATGCAGATGTCACTAGGAGTCCACAGAAGCTTTGTAACTATGCATTGCAGGTGGGATCAGTATTCCAGGGTAATTGCAAGCAAACATGCTTGCAAACAAAGCTACAGTAAGCAGGGCTGCATGTAGTCCATTGTACAACAAACAAGCTGTACCACTTCCAGTAGGTAACACTGCAAATATGCAGGCACTATGCACATGCACATGGAAATACACAGGTCAGATGGCTAGGGTCCAGTCTCAGCGCACACAAGTGTACAGACCATGTACTGTCAGGATGTACAATAACTGGATGGAAACCCATGTGCTCATACCTGCAGTAATACATATGTCAAATAACAAACACTGAGCCTTCACTCTGTGGTTCCATACGTAGTAGGATGTGTGCTACCTGGCCTGCCACCACAGTATCCCTGACATGTATGGGGACTCTCCCTCCTGTGACAGTTAGTTTTGTGTGTTGGGGCTGTCTAGCATGGTATGAGATGTGAGCTTGCAGTGCTAGGGTGCTCCTGTGTGTCCTGTACCAGTCGTGTAGTACTGCACACATATCAGCATCCTCAAACATCCGCATTGCAGAGTCCAGTGTGGGCAACATGCCACTTGCAGTTTACATGTCCATCATTGCGTATTAATACATTCATTACCTTATCCCCTGTGCTACCTATGTATGTAGCCTTCTGTTGACATCCTTACCACCAGTATACCAACATGTGCAGATGATACACTGTGGTACTTACCATGGGTGTAGACAACAGTACATGACAATCACACCCTTACTGCATCAGGCATGCTGTGATAGACCCACAATTATTCCAGCACACAGTACTGTTAACAACATGATACTATTACTACACGTCTATGTAGTCACCCTGTGCATCAGCAACATGTTAACCTGTACCTGCACTGATGTTACAGATTGCAGGAGGTGGCACAGTTTCATTATATGCACAGGGTGTGAACTTGGTATGCCTGAGTCAGCCACCGATACCACCGATTGACATGTATGTGTATGTTTGTTGGTGAGGGACAGCAGTACAAGGTGGGGCAATGTTGATGCAGTGTGTGCGTGTATGCGGTAGCCCTAGGTGTTGTCAATTCGCATGTGTGTATGGATGCACACAGTTCCACCTCATGGCTGCCATATACTGGTGTTTGTGGACAGCCACAGACTGTACCTGCCAGGTCATACAGATCAGTGTCTCTGGCCATGGACACGATACCTGTGCCTTGCAGGGGTGCTACGGACCATATCCAGTACCAACCCAGACTGGGTACTGTCATCAGAAGCAGGTGTTCATTGACTGGACACAGATCCCTGTCGGGCCTGGCCAGAGCCACGTACACGTGGTCTCCTGGGGCGGTCTGATGACAGCACAGACCCAGCATTGCTGGGGCTGCTGCTGGCACTATGGGGGTGGCCACGGCCCTGTTGTCGTTCGTGTCGACTGCAAGCTGCTGCTGTTGTTGGCATACGCCCATGTCGGCACCTCAACCGTCCACCATCACCCTGGCTCATGGACATGTAGTTGTGGAACCAGTCTAATATGTCCCCACAATGTCTGTCTATGACATCGGTGAAATTACGGATGGCAGCCGCAATGTCACGCATACTGTCAGTCATGGCTGTGCGACATGCTGTCAGCAACCTCAGACCCTGTCTGGTGTACCATTCCATACGTGACTGTGACTACATGACAGCCCGAAACATAGCTGAGGTTGTAAGACCACTGTGGGCACATCTGACAGGGGCAGTACGCACACGGATGCTCCCACGAGAACCCATGGACATCTGTCTGTGTGGTACCATCTCTGGGCCATGCCCATGGCTGCTGTGTGAGGAGGCATGTGCCACAGATACCACATTACCCTGGTCAATGCCCACTGTATGCTGTCCATCACCTAGGGACATTGGTGACAAAGGGTGTATTGGCAGGATAACTGTGCACATTGATGGGGTCGACAGCTGTGTACTGTCAATCAGCTGACCAATGGCAGACCCTGGCATACCTTTGTGTGCCATTACACAGATGTCATCATTATCAGTACCCATGGCACCTGATTCAGGTTCCCTGCTACATGAAACCAGAGCAGCACCAGAACCTGTGGGAGGGAAACAGGAAACACAGTTTACAATGATGCACACATCCACACATGCACGGGTCCAGACATGCACACATGCACACGTGCACATGTGCACAGGTGCACACATGCACAGGTGCACACATGCACACATGCACACATGCACAGGTGCACACATGCACACATGCACAGGTGCACACATGCACACGTGCACACATGCACACATGCACGCATGCACAGGTGCACACATGCACAGGTGCACACATGCACACATGCACACGTGCGCACATGCACAGGTGCACGCATGCACACATGCACAGGTGCACAGGTGCACACATGCACACATGCACACATGCACAGGTGCACAGGTGCACACATGCACAGGTGCACACATGCACACATGCACACATGCACAGGTGCACACATGCACAGGTGCACACATGCACACATGCACACATGCACACGTACTCATGCACACAGTTTCACACAATTGTACACTACTCAGTATGCGTGATATCAACACACAGACACAGACACACCTACATGCATACAAAGAGCACTACTAAGTGAGCCTAATATTACTATTACTATCAAGACTATTACAGGTATTGTTAATACACACTCACCAGCATGGATAGGCTGCATTGCTGTTACACTGGAGGGACCTGCAGACGTGAAGAAACTAATGTCAGTGGGCACAATTGTGCCATTGTTACTGAGTATGATACAGATCAGTAGTACAACAGTCGCCTTTCACAGGTCAGCTGCTAATATTGAGGATATCACACTTGCACATTAAATACTATGGTGACAGCTACAAACCAAGGACACACCTCACACATGCATTAACTACCAGTGTACACAACAGTCAACTATACATATGGCATATTACCTGCACGCTCACTGTCTTACTGCTGCGTGGCTCCAGCCTCCATCATAATGCATGTCTGCTGCTGTTGTTGTTGCTGGCGGACTGGAGCCACTACACTCATGAGTAGTCCCTCCAGTCTGGTGAGTGGGGGATGTGTAGCCACCCCACCACCTGTGGTGACCTGTTGCCTGTGGATATCCGACGCACGCTGACGGACATTTCTGATTAAATCACTGCAGTGATGTCGTACCTGCTCATATGTCCTATTATGCGTGCCTATGTCATTTACCCGACGGACCAGGTCTTGCTACAGTGCAGCCCTCTCCTGCTGATTCTGGCTGGTGCGGGAAAAGAATATTGCATAATCCCGCACCAGGCTCTGGTGTATCTCCTCATCCTCAGCTGTGGAGTAAGCATGATTCTGCGGGTGAGCCATGTACCTGAAAAAGAAAATAACCTGATATCAGCAATATATGTCATCAGAATTTGGCACATATACTACACATGCTACTCGACTGTTATGATACAACATATCTCACATATATAGCATCTGTCTGTCTATTGGTGGATACACATGTAAATGGCCAGGTATCAGTGGTCAGCCAGCAACTGTGCAACAGTACCTGGCACACTCCATACAACATACTACCAAACCCCAGCAGTCAGAACACTGATTCAGGTCCAGAGCACCTCCTCACTCTGGGGGTTTGTATCTAGGTACTGTATGGCCTACATCATCCACTACTGTGAGCTGACCACACACTAATTGTCCTGGATATACATATCCCACCTCCACCACCAGCACAAACGACTATAGTGAATAACATTGCAGATGCAAACTTTACACTTTGTAACAGTGACATGGTATCCTTTCAGCCCACTGGGCCAGGGCAGATACAACCCACAATGCTGACCCCTACACAAATGCTTTCTACAGACATCTCCGAGAATGCATGGATCATGCAATCCCATATATGACCAAGACACTCTCCACAAAGGGACAGCATCCTGTCTGGTGGACCCCAGCCATAAACAGATTGTATTACAAAAGATGGAAGCTACTGCAAGACAGAGCATAATTCCATAAAGGGAAGGCATGTCTGAGCAGCACTAGTAAGGGTCTACTTTCCATCATACAAACATCCATGGGCAACTTTGAGAGGGAAATCAAGAGGGACACTGCAGATAACCAGAAGGCCTTCTTCAGTTATGTTAGCAACCTGGTCAGAATCCATCCTCTATGCCCATAGTTAGTACACAACAACAAATATTTCACTGAAACCATATTGACAACATTGTGTCAGACAGGTTCAGTGCAGGTGTCACCCCGCCCTCTCCCCCAAAATAAGACATAGTTATCCGAGCTGACTGTAACCTCCCTGTCATCACAGATGTCCAGGTGAGAGCCGCCCTCATGAAAGCAGAATACACAACATGACTGGGACCTGATGGTTTCCCCAGTTGCATGCTACATAAACTCTGACAGGAGCTAAACACACATATAGAAGTGCTATGTAACACTAGCCTGACTACAGGATATGTACCTGTACACTGGCGCACAGCAGCAGTGGTTCCACTCCACGAAAGAGGACCTCAACATACCAATACAATGCAACACAATACATTACATTACAATACAATACTATACAATATGCTATTGCCCCTGGGACTACAGCAGCATACTGTTCTGCTACACTGACCATTGTGCACATGTGGTGTGATGGTACCTGCTGCTGTCACACAGTTATACAGGGTGACTCATATGGCATATTACCTATCTGACTAATATTCAGCAGGGGTATGTGTGACATGTACTCATGGGGAGTCTTGCTTCTTAACATTGTGTGGTTTATTGCAGGGTATGTCTTATCTGTGGGTAGGAACTTTTACCTACACATGTGCTCTCTATTGCAGTGGCATGGATGACACACAGCAGTCATTTAGGTTGTGGATGGTGTGAGGTGTTACTATGGTTGTTGGACATCTGTCATGGGTGTGACTTACGTATGTAAATCCGGGAGTGGTAACCTCTATGTGGGTATGTGTGTACTCTGTGGTGTTGTCAGTCACTGTGCATTGGTAATGTGTTTGAGTGCATTGTCACAGTGTTGCACATGTCACTGTGTCCTTCTCCATATCTGTAGCTGTCATGTGAGGTCCATACCATGGCATCCATTATGTGGTGTGGAGGGGTACACCGACCTACATGTCCATAGCTGACACACCATGTCTGCTGACACATACCATGTGCAGGTATTCCAGGAATAGTGTGCCACTGTGAATATCATTGGGGGCACTATTGTACACATTTATGACCCTGTTCACCCCTGACACATGCAGTGGTGGGCAGAGAATCACATATCTGGTGGTTACTGGTGTAGGTGATTTGAAATGGGGTATGGCACTCCGGTTTTGACACTGGTGTTCACTCCATGCCTTTGTCACCAGGCACCTGTTGCAATACATCTGTACACATGTGCCTCACTCAGAATATATATACATCTCTCTTTCTCTCTCTCTCTCTATATATATATATATATATATATGTATATAGATATATCTATATATATATATATATATATATATGTATATATATATATATATATATATATATATGTCTGTGTACATATACACATATATATATATATATATATATATATATATATATATATATATATATATATATATTGATGTTGATGTACATATATTGCTATAGATATGGAGGGGGGGCACAGAGGGGGTGGGACAGGGGGTGTTGAGGTCGTCATATACAGTCATACCTGTAGATAGTCAGATCAGTCTGTCTATGTATATGTATCTACATATATCTATATCTGTATGTGTGCATTACATATATATGTTTGTACATATTCTATCTATCTACATCTGTCTATGTATTCCTACATCTCTCTCTATGTATGTATACATATATGCATAATATATATATATATATATATATATATATATATATATATATATATATATATATATATATACATACAGGCATATTTTGACATACATACATATCCATATGATAGACAGGTATATCAACATGTTTGTCTACCATACTCTATACACACACTAACATACTGCTAAACATACATAACTGTGAAACCTACTTTGTACATTGCACTACAACCTACAGTCAACCTACATTGATATGTGCACATAGATGCTCTCACATACAGATGTATGTACAGCCTTCACTGATAGTTACTGTATGTCCCCTGCCCTTTACACATCTTCATATACATATGGATACAGACCAATGACACATATGGAGGGTTCACAGTATGTAGACCTTTATAGTATTACTTTACATTACCTGTGTTTGTCACAGCTGCTTGTGTTGCCATCTGGTTTTCTGTCCTGCTGCTCCACTTGCCAGTTGTCAGATTTCAGGTGGCTGTTGCTGAACAGTTTTGTTTGTGTCTGCTTAATTTCAATTTTCTCTGTCTCTGTCTCTGTCTCTCTCTCTCTCTCTCTCTCTCTGTCTGTCTGTCTCTCACGTCCTCCTCAGGGTGCAATGAAAGTATTGCATGTGTGGACTGGGAGTACAGCATACTTTTGTAGATATCTGCATATGTCCATGTGATGGCCTCTGCACCAATTGTTAGCCAACATTTGCTAATTGCATGCAGCCAGTTGTGTACTGATTGCAGTTCTCACTGTGATTTCAGAACAGTGCTATAAAAAGGTATGTGAGATAGGCGTAGCCCTTTCAGATTTTAAGGGCAGGGACCATGCTGGTATGCTGTGGACAATGTTCTGTGAGTGTAAAGGTTGGTATCTCTCTCATATTTCCAGCTGTGTTGTAGATTAACATTCCTCCATTCATTTCTCCAGTTTCCTGTACTAACTGTGTATGTACACTGACACCTACAACTACTACTACTGTTAATGTGTGTGTGTGTGTGTGTGTGTGTGTGTGTGTGTGTGTGTGTGTGTGTGTGTGTGTGCTTTCCTTTCACTTTTGCTTGCACTTTGTTGCTAAGGCTTCAATATTTGCCCTTTACAGTCACTACTTGTATGCCTGCTAGGTGTCCTGACTGTAGTGTGCTGCTGTGGCTTTCCTATTTTCCATGTACATTCACACCTTGGAATGCTTGCTATATCTGCTAGGGTGTTACAGCATGCAGTGTGGTCTGGCCATGGTGTGGGCCTTGACATCTATTAGGGTATTTGAGTATGCTGCTGAGCAGGCCCCAGAGACTCTCAGGTTCATCTGTTATCTGCCTTATGGAATGGCACATATCAGTGGGGTACACCCATTAAATTGTCTGGTATGCTGCAGTTGTGACTGTGGGTTAGCATGAGCATATGTATTACTACACTTATTCTGCCATGCAAGTGGTGAATACTTTCAGGACTCCATAGTTACCATTGCATGTGTTGTTACACCTTTCTGCCTACTGTTTGTACATTTCACATGGAGTCTGTGGGGCATCCCTGTAAGTCATTCACTGTTGCTATGTCTAGGCTCTTAACTATTCAAATATGGTGGTGTCAGACCTCTCATGTGTACAAATATTTGCAGGTTGTCCACATTTCTGCCTCATATTTTGGTCAATATCTCATGCACAGCTTTTTCTGGCAAATCACTCTGGGCTCAAGTCAGAATATAGTGACAAACATTCAAGTTTCAGACTTCATATCCTTCCAAACATCCCACAAAATGCAGACCCTGTTACTCTCTGAACTGTCTGCGCTTGTTGTAACATTATTTGTAATGTGTCCCTGGTTTTGGGCCTTTGCTCCACATATTTTATTACTTGGTCCGGATGTGTTCCTGTAAGAGGTTGTGGGGTATGGGCAGTGATTATCCCGCTGTGAGTATGTGTGTGGCTTGCAAGGTGCTACAGTGACATTATTACCTACTAGCTACCAACTAGCATGGCTGTTTCTGTTCACACACTACTATTATGGAAATCCACTAGTTTTGACAGTAATTCTAAATTACATGCTTTGTGTACTACACATCCTATATTCCCTTTATATTCATTCCTACTATTACATGATATATTTATTTTAGCACACTGTTTTTGTATAACATACATGGCTTAGTGGTAAGTCATGCAGACTACAGTTTCCAAGGTCCTGGGTTTGGGACTGACAGTGGGATTTTATTTTGCTTCTGAACTGACTACAGGACCTGTCAATCAAAGTGACCAAGGCACTTTTAAGCAGTTGTAACCGGGTTAGTGCTGGTTTGCGCGGAGCTCACGCATGCACACTGGCGTTTAGCTCCGCGCACACAAGCGCACACCCACTTACAACCGCTTAAACGTGCTTACTCTTGCGCACACCCGCGCTATTTTCTTTGAAAGAAATGAAAATGGGGAGACAGGAAAGCGGTGAAAAAGGGGTCACAAAGAGGGTAAGACAGTAGGGAAACAAGCTTGGGTTTTGCAGGAGGGATGTAGGTAAGGCCCATAGCTGCCCATTTCTTCATCAGCAACAGCTGTGCATATGATTGTAATTTGGTGTGACATTTGATACCTTCCACCCCTGAGAGAGGTGTAAGGACAACAATAATACTTGTTGTGCAGCCAATTGTAATTGATAGTTTCCATGTCCAGCAGACATGTGTGCGGAATGGGCAGCTATGTATGGGGCGTAATTTTTTTGTGGGTACAGAGTGCCCCTTTTTTTTTTTTTCAGGTGAGAGTGGTATGTCAGGTGAAGGAAGTCGGTATAGCTGGGGAGGTAGGTTGGGTAGGTCAACAGACAATACAAACAAGACGCATACAGGGGCAGTGTATGACACGTGTGGGGGGGGGTTACACAATTGACAGGGATGGAGGTTTGGATATCCAGAGCCCATGAGCCCACAGATGGCAACAGTGGAACTGATATCCCCACCCATGGGCAGTTGCCACTGTTCCTTCACTGTCCAGGACGGGGCTGTGCTGGGGGCTGTGTAGGCCAGGCAACAGGCATGCCCGTAAGTTGTGCCACCTGTGCCTCAAGCTGGCATAGGGACTCAAGGACAGAGTCCTGGATCTCCCTATGCACCACAGTCCGGACGCTACGGAGGGTGAGTTGTGGTTCTCCTCTGGCCACGCTTGCAGAGGGGGATGGGCCCCATCCCCTGCAGCGCTTCCACCCGCAGGTGGCACAGGGCCACCAGAGGAGGGTCCAGACTAGGCACTAATACCAGGTGCACTCGCCAGCTGAGGTGGGAGAGGTGGGTCCGCTGGAACCCGCCTTCCCTGTCATCCCATGTTTTGCATTATGTCATGACAGGTTGGGTTAGTAACATACAATACCATTCGCAATTAGTTGTAACAGCATGCATTAGTATTCCCATTAACCAAACACCCAGATATTCACACCATTGAACAGCGAGCATAACACATGCATAATTTGAACAGCAATACACAGTCCAACAACATGCAGGGTTGATTGATGGCAACAGGCCATCCGGTTTGGATGTATGAACAGGGCAGATGCATCAACGGACATGCAAATATTTATGACCCATCAGGACAAATGTCCAGGGGTGTTAATTGTGATTGCACATACCATTTTCACGTGGAATGGATTATATGTGGTTATAGGGTGGGGTGAAGAAAATATTTTTAACACCTTCGAATACCAATACATATGCTGTACATTTCTAATAGCTACAGATATATACACACTACTGTTCTAACTACAGTTTCCTATATGATAACTACTTCAGTTTGGTGATAGGACTATTACTGCTACATCAATATACATTTTATTGTTATTAATACATGTTCATATCTGGCTTTGTTCAGCTACATCATCCTGCTAAATTTGCTTTATATAGCTATAGACAACTGTGGATGTTTGATATTTCAGACAATCATACTATCTGCATATTGCAGACTGAGAGCAACATATCCAGATTTTGGGATACACATTCCAGCTGCAGCAACACTTTGGACACATTTCACAATTTGGTTCTACTTGTCACATTCATTTCATTCAGTACTGACTGCAGTATACTTTATACAGGGGTTATTACTACTTTATTGGTGGATTCATAACTCTTTCTCACACCCTCTCACTTGTTTTTATTTTACTATTCAGGATGGTACTTACTTCTAGGCTTTATTGACATGTTTTACCTGTAGTTATTACAATCCTTTCCAGCAGTCTCACTTCTGTCATGTTTCAGTATTTCAACAGGGATATATTTCACACATGTGAGTTGCTCATCTTCTGCAGCTGTGCTTTTCAGCCTGCTGCAGGTTGTGCACTATGATATTATAGGTGGGACATCTTTATTTCAGACTTTATTTCAGACATTTTCATTTTTCTGTTTGGATTTCAGACTGCAACACACTTTTGTAATCAAGCAATACTTGCAAACACTTTTACACTGTTACTTGCACATTTTATTACTTAGTGACTACACTGCACTCTTTTGCTAACTGTCATACTTTTATACTTCTTTACAGTTACTGGGAGTGGATTACTGACCTGCCTGGTGGCGCAACCGCACCAGCCTATCGCCATAGGCTCTGCGGTTCGCAGAATGGACACCTGCAGCTGTAATATAAATGAAGTAATATTGAAATACACATCTCCATAATATCAGCTAATTTAATTTCTTACATACATAATTAAATGTAACTTACTCAGTAGTGGGGCGTTGGGCATTTGCCAGGCCTCCTGGATCCAAAGGTTCAATTGGTCCTGCTTGCGTCTCTTCAGGTCCACATGGTGGTGACGGACCTGCTCACCAGTCCTTGGAATCCCTGTGGCACTGGTAAGATCATGAGCCAACCGGTCCCACGCCTCAGCCCTATATGCTCCCCACAGGACCTGGCCCTACATGAGTTGGGCCTCATGATTGTGGACTAGGAGCCAGACCATGTATCTTGACTCCTCAACACCCCACCTCTGTGCTCAAAAGCAACTAGCTCACCTACACCTGACATTCTGGCTGCAAGTCAGTTCTACAATCGTTTATGCTGTGTATTCCCGCCTATGGGGCTTATATATGCCGTTTTTCCCGCACTTATCTGTGATTGACCATTTTGGAATTGTATCCACTTCACAAAACCTGCTTTGTCATGCTCCACTTTCTATTCATTCCTATATATTTGCTATTACTGCATTTCTCAGTACAGCTGTCGTAGCTTAGTGGTTCAGTACCTTGACTGTGGTGCTTGATATCCTGGGTTCAAACCTGGCCACTGCTTTTTATATTTTATGACTGTCTAGACAGGCTAGGGGGTGTGTCTGTGTAAAGGCAGTTTTGTTACAGCTTGCTCAACGTTGCCCGTTGGTTAGCTTGTTGGCGCGGTGCGCAGCTCCGCGCAAATGGGGTGCGCTGGCTAACGCCTCATTTGGCTGTTAGCACGCATAGTACGCTCAGCTCAGCTAGGAGCACACAGTTTCAGTGTGTTAAACCACTGCTCACCTACGGGCACTCATTTTGCACCTGTTAAACCACTGCTCACCTACGGGCAGATGCACTCACCTTGTTAAACTGTAGCTCAGCTATAGGCACATCTGGCATTTTTTTATTGTTTTGTTACCTCACATTTCTTCAAAATAAATGGACTAGTTCATTACATTTTACATAAAATGTGATTTTATATGTGTACATGTTTGTCAGGGACTTGTTTCGTGCTTATTTTTCTAAAAATAAAAGTTGGTGTTGTGGGGGCTTGAACCATGAGTGCCTGCTCTTCAGCTGACGTCTCTACCGCTATGCTATTGCTTCTTAGCTTGCTTTGCATATTTAGTTCTTATATGCTTTACCACTGACTGCTAACTGTAGCGGCGCTACGGGCACGCCCGCGCAAATGAGCGCACTCACGGGCAAACATCTTTACAATTTAAAAAAAATATATAACGTGTTCATTTATATATTTTCTGTTCATAGTCTGTGGGGGCATGTGTTGTGTTGTGTTTATTTCCGTGGACTCTGTCGTGGGTGTTTACTTTGGGCACTTTTACTCTTCTGGGGGCGTGTCCGCTTGCAGGGCTCAGCCTACGGACATGCCCCCTACTGTCTTACATGGACCGTGTTAGCCTTAGGTGTGATTCAGCATGCTCTCATGAATATGCAGAGCATGCTGACATCACTCCGTTTAACTGCAGCCTCCGTGTAAGAGTTATAACTCTTACATGGAGGCTTTGTGAATCCTGCCCAGTGTCTTAGCTCTTTTTCAAAGCTATTTGATGTAGACAGTAGAAAAGCCACAGATGCATGACTCCTGTCAGCTCTCAGGGACATTGCTTCTCACATTTTTGTATGATTGCAGTGGGAGGACAGCATAGACCACAATGTGTTTTCTTTAGAAAACTGGCTTCACTGGGGGAGGAAAAAAATCACTGAGGCAAGAAGGCTGAAAATAGCTGGAAATGTTTTAGATGTGTTTTAATTAACTCCAAGAGGAAAGAGAACAATGGATTAATTTGTCCTATTTTGTTTTTAATTTTTATTTAAATATAAAATAACAATAGTTATTTGTTTTCCTTAGTTGGTTTGAAGACTTTCTAGCAGGGAGGTAAACACTACTCCCAGTATTCATATGTATAGTATATATTTGCATAAATGTAATCTGCCCATTATATTTAGTTCTCCACTGTTCATTAGTAAGATTCATAGATGTGGACCACTGCTGTGAAGAGAAGTGTGCAGAAGACAATCAGCTCCTATGAATTTTGCAAAGGTGTGCATAGTACATACCGGGTACTGGGCACAATGGTACTTCTGATGGAGAAGCACTGTGTGGCATGACTGCATATGCAGCATAGCTCAGAACAGCAGTATAATAAGGCATAATATACTGTATACAGCTGCTGTTGCCAGCTATATTGTGCTCCACCATCATGTCTATGACTGAATCTTAAGAAATATGCACTCTTTAGGTATGATAGTACAGCTATTATCGTTACCATATAAACCAGCACTATCTGAATGTATGCATTGGAGGCCTGTATGCAGATGGTGTTGTATTTGTGAAGCATACAACTGGGGGAGAGTTATTCTCATGTGTACCCTATATGCAAAGTAGTATGGATACACAATGAGGTAAGGGTGGATACATAACTATGAATCATGTAGAGCGTTGGTACACTGTTCTGTGCAAATCATCTCTACACTGTTGTGCGAATGTTTATCAATAACACCAAACATCATAAGAAAACATTCCTATTTTATTTTCAGTATTCTCTCTACCAAGCAAATTGTAAACATACATACTTTATCCATATATTTATTTCTCTATTGGTATGCCCAGTGAAAGTCAGAGGAACACATACTGTGCCCAGAATTGCATTTTTAGTGTTCGTTTTACCTCAAAGTACAGCAGCCTCAAAATTAATAGGCACAGGCTCTCATGTTGGAAGGTAGGGTAATGGGGGAATGAATGTTACTGCAAAAACAGATCAGTAAGGTTTGCAAATTGCTGTTATTTGTCAAACTTGGACTTTCATTTTTGCAGTGACAGGAGTTGCAGTACCGTGTGTTATGCTTTTTTTTGGGACCCTGTTCTGTGTGGTGAAAGAAAAAATAAACAAACATTTGGAAATGTTTACACTAATGCATAACTGCCATCAGCCGTGGGCTCTTACAAAAGGAAAAACAAACCATCAGATATCCTCATAGTAGTAAGAGTAATTGTTGAGATACTGGAGGACAGACATGGTTTTGAGAACAGCTTACTTTTTTAGTTATATAACAGTAAATGTATGTAGGTACTCATCAGTGCATTTACTCTGTGTTTTAATGTATCACTTTAGAATGCTGAGTGAGCAATGTTGCTTGCTATTTTTATGTCCATTTTTCAATAATATTGATTCCATCAGAAGTTTGTTACCTTTATGTCTTCATCATAATTTGTTAGGTTTTAAAAACCTGACTTAAATGTTTTCATTTTCTACAACAGTATTCACTGCATTCAGACTTGGGAACATAAACATTAAAATAGACTCAGTCGTGCTTTAAGAACTCAGTCAAATTTCAAAACAATTCATGCTCAGGGCAAGGCACTGCTGTGCGTCATGGCAGCCATTCTAAGAGAAGGCATGTGCACTTCCCTATGCAGAGTATGTAAATGAGGAAGCAGGCAAGACTTTGTGCAGTCCCATAATGTACTCTTGTTGTCCAAAACTCTGGTACAAGTGTAAACTGTCAGGGCATACCTGCAAAAGAAAGATGTGCTACCTTGGAAGCCTTTTGAGCCCCCCCCCCCTCTAGTATATGCACAGATAGCAGGAACCCACAGTGTAAAATGTTGATGACAATTATAGTAAGACAGGCATGGTGTAACAGAAGTTTGAATGCCCTCATCAATATGTGGCAATAGGCTGTACATAGTGAATATCATCCATCAAGTATCATTGGGATGAAGGATAGTGCATTTCTTTGTAATTCAGGAGCATATTTTGTGTTGTTTTCTTCTGCATTGGGCACAATTATTAGTGTTTATATATAGAGAGGGAAACAATTGTTATCCACATTAGTGACCAGTGCAGGTCCACGAAACTACCTTATCCCATGCTTATTGTCTTTCCTTTCCTTTCCTTTCCTTTCCTTTCCTTTACTGTTGCTTCACTCACAGTGCTCTTCTTGCAATGTGGCTAGTACCCTCTGTTTACAACTTGCTGTGTCTAGTACTCAGGCATATATCAGCATTACAGTGTAGCAATCTGTTAATACACATCTAGATCATTGGCCATGTGAACACTGTTCTTAATATGACCAAATACTATGCCTTAAGGTAGCGATGACAGGGTTACATTGCCATAGGTTCATAGATTACTACTCCTTGGGCATGCAAACACTGTTCTTAATATGACCAAATACTATGCCTTAAGGTAGCGATACCAGAGTTACATTGCCATAGGTTCATAGATTAGTACTCCTTGGGCATGTGAACACTGTTCTTAATATGACCAAATACTATGCCTTAAGGTAGCGATATCAGGGTTACGTTGCATAGGTTCATAGATTAGTACTAGGCTAACTGCCCTTGTGAGCCATTTTTTAAAACCCAGCCAACTATCCCTTTTGAGACTCAAACCTTACGTTTGTAAGGTAAGCACCTTAACCATTAGGCCATCCTCCGAGCCCCTCCCAACACCATGCTTATTGCTTGCAACCTGTTCATGCTTAGTGGCAGGTATTGTGTCCTGCTACCCATATACTGTGATTCTCTATTGTTCTTCCCGTTCAGGCAATGTTTCCAGTGTGTTATTTTATGTCCCTGCAGTCTTCTCTGGAGTCTGTCAACAGAAGAGAGTGGGCATGCTACATAAAAGAGCCTCCTCTGTCATTTGCTGTGTGACTTAAGTCATCCTTATGCTGTCGATCTTCAGCACATGT
>NC_056751.1:227399757-227474757 GCF_019279795.1 Protopterus annectens | reverse complement strand
ATGGAGGCACAGAGACAAATGGATACCTTTGTAGTGCGATCGGAGGGTGAAACCTTTTATTGGTACAGCCAGGACCTAGTCACGACTGGTCCAGGGGCAGTAACTGAGGAACTGATGAACGTAGCCATCAGTAAAGCCCCCTCCCTTGACACTGATCAACAGCATTTGTTACACTGTACTCTATACTACTGTACTACACCAGGACCTGATAGAGAGTATGAGCAAGAACTGTTTAGAAATCGTGCAACTAGATTAGTTTTGCGTACTTTGTACTGGGATACAGAGGGGAACAGTGTAGTTAGCTGTTCATTACCTCAAGAATTCCTTGCACTGTATAGATCAAATTGGTTGCCACATGTCAGCTTGACAAAGAATAAAAGTGTCAAATGGGCAGATTTAGGAGAAAAAGTAACAAGATGGGAGAAACAGACTGATTTAGAACTGTCAGAACAAGGGATACAAAAACAAAAACTGAATTGGTTGACACAGACACATCCAGCTGTACACTTGCAATCTAGCGAGGACAGCTGATTAGCATTTTTATTAGAAGAAGAAGAAAAGGCCTTATGTGAAATTCCAACAACTCTTTGGTCAGCAGGCAAGTCAGATGTAGGACTTATTCGAACAGCAGGACCAGTTACAATTACCCCAAAGTCAGCTTTTAGACCACAGAAGAGACAATACCCTTTAAGAAAGGATGCAGAAATAGGAATTAAGCCTATAATAGCAGCATTACTCAAAGACAGAGTACTGGTAGAATCTCCTGATTCACCATGTAATACACCCCTATTTCCTGTTAAAAAGCAAATGGGGAATGGCGAATGGTACAGGATTTACAAGCTGTAAATAATGCAGTAATACCTAGAGCACCCACGGTGCCAGACCCACATACTTTGTTAAATGATTTAGAACCGCAACAGAAGTATTTCTCTGCGGTAGATATTAGCAATGCTTTCTTTTCAATATCTATACATCCTGATAGTCAATATTGGTTTGCATTTACATTTCAGGGTAAAAGGTATACGTATACTCGACTACCACAGGGATATTGTGAGAGCCCAACAATATTTGCACAAGAAATGGCTAGCAACCTGGCAGGGTTTACTCCACCGGGAGGTAGTCAAATTCTACTTTATGTAGATGACATCTTGCTAGCAGCCCCCACCCAGCAACAGTGCAGGGAGGATACAGTAGCATTATTGAAATTTTTAGCAATACAAGGACACAAAGTAAACAAAAGTAAGTTACAACTTTGGAGAAAACAAGTTAGATACTTGGGATATGTAATATCCAATGAAGGTAGAATACTAGACGAGGAAAGAAAAACAGCAATTTTGCAAGCACCCAAGCCAACGACCAAGAAAGAAATGATGTCTTTCTTAGGTACAACTAATTTTTGTCGGAGCTGGATACCAAATTATGCTTTGGAATCTGCTCCACTGGCTGACTTGATATATAAGACACCAATGGCAGCACAAGACATTTTACAATGGACAACAGAAGCAGAAATGGCTTTCTGCAGGTTGAAGCAGTTGATAGCTTCTTCATTAGTTTTAGGACTTCCAAATTATTACAAACGGTTCTTTCAGACCGTAGATTGTAAGCAAGGATATATGACGTCAGTATTAATGCAACAACATGGGGACAAGCAATGCCCCATAGCCTACTATTCATCACAGTTAGACCCAGTGATGCGATCTTTGCCTCACTGTGTACAAGCAGTAGTTGCAGCCGCAATGGCAGTACAGGCTTCGGCCTCAGTGGCGTTATTCCACCCTCTCACATTGAGAGTGCCTCATGCAGTTGCAATAATTTTACTGCAAGAGAAAATGGCATACCTTTCTCCTGCTAGACATCTTTCATGTATGACTATACTGCTGAGCCAACCTCATGTGACAACTGAACGATGTACGACATTGAATCCATCAACATTACTTCCAACTCCTGCGGAGGGCACACCACACAGCTGCCTGCAGGAAATTGAACAGTTAGCTTTACCTAGACAAGATCTTACAGATATGCCCTTGGATAACGCCGAGGTGACATATTACGTGGATGGCTCATGCAGAAGGGGTCCTACAGGGAAGAATCTGGTGGGGTATGCAGTAGTTACAGACACTGAAATTTTAGAAGCTCAATCCTTACCACACAACTTATCTGCACTAGCAGCGGAATTGATAGCTTTAACAAGGGCATGTACTTTAGCAAAAAACAAGTGTGTAAACATATATACTGATAGTCAGTATGCTTTTTCTACAGTGCATGTATTTGCACAACAATGGAAAAATAGAGGAATGATAACATCTAGTGGAAAACCTATTAATCATGCGCAATTTATTTTACCTACCAAAGTAGCTATTTGTAAATGTGTAGCTCATACAAAACAACAGGATAAGATTTCAAAAGGCAATGCACGAGCTGATGTGGCTGCAAAGCAAGCAGCCTCAGACTCAGAAACTTTATTTTTGAACGAGGAATTACAACCCTCTGAGATTTTAGATTTAGACATGTTAAAAACAATGCGGACACTTACTACAAAAGCAGAAAAAACAAAAATGGGTAAAACAAGGTGCAATTCTTGAAAATGGACTGTACATTTCCAAAGAGAAAAAAACAATATTGCCATCTAATTTATTTAGATATGCAGCTTTGTTGAGCCATGGGCAGAGCCATGTCTCAACAGGGGGGATGGTACAGTTAGTAAATCGAATATTCCAAACATATGGATACACAAACTACACAAAAAAATTTTCTGCAGCTTGTCATACTTGTAACAAGCACCATGCACAAGGGGCATTTAAAACCAAGCAAGGAAGTTTTCCTATACCACCATATCCGTTCCATACTATTTGTATGGATTTCATAGAATTAAGTAAGGTGAAGGGAAAAAATACTGTTTAGTTATTATAGACATGTTTTCTAAGTGGGTAGAAGCTTTTCCAACCAAAAACCCGGATGCAGCAACAGTGGCGAAAGCCCTGATAAAAGAAGTAATTCCTAGATTTGGCATTCCGGAGAGGATTTATAGTGACAATGGCACACATTTTGTGAATCAGACGATTCACCAACTTGGGAGATTTTTTGGTATCTCCTTGAATAACCATTGTGCTTACCACCCACAGTCAGCAGGACTGGTGGAAAGGTACAATGGTATCCTAAAGAACAAGTTAAGGAAGCTAGTAGAAGAGACCCAAAAGAATTGGATATACTGTCTGCCTTTAGCATTGCTGAGTATGAGAACAATTCCAAATGCAAAGGGTTTGACTCCCTTTGAAATGAATCTGAACCTCCTGTGTATTGAATTTTTGATTTTATTTAACAATATATATATATATATATATATATATATATATATATATCGGTGTGCATGTGCATGCGTACCTGTGTGTTTATGTATGTATGTGCATATTTATTGTGTTTTGTGTGTGTGTGTGTGTGTGTGTGTGTGTGTGTGTGTGTGTGTGTATGTGTACATGCATAATATATATGCAAAAAAAGGGTTCATGTCAGTTTTAAGGCTAAGGTATTGCACTAATAAATTTTGGACTAGAACAGCTTCAATGCTTGATGTGCAAAGTATGCTACATTTTTGGAGTCTGAATAAAGGATTTTTGAGATATGATGCAGACAAAATACTGTATTGAATACACTTTTTCATGAATTAAGCACTGCACCTTTGACTTGATCCTTGGCTTTTCAGAACACTTTAGTGGTCAGGTTTTCAAATGTAGACCTGAACTAGCTGAAGAGCTCTGTCCTCCAAGACACTATTATCTTTTTCAACTCACATTGCATGGCATACAAATAATTACTTAACAGAAAACATATAGTAATGTAGTGTGCACATATTGCAAAAGACAGACACAGTTCAGAAATAATTAACCTGAAAAATAATGCTTTCCATATTATATACAAACATAACTCTGAATACATAGGGTAGACAGGATGTGGCAAAGAGGGTGCAACAATCGCTTGTAAAATAAATAAAAAAAAAAAAACATTTGCCCTTATTTTACATTTGCCATTTCTAAACAGCAATGCTGTACTTCATGGCTGCTCCACACCCCTTTTAGATGCCTCTTATGCAGGCATCTGCTCATCCTTCTGTTTTACATAAGGGATGAGCCTCAGGCACCACCCCAAAAGCTTCTGATTGGGTGGCTGGATTGAAGGCTGGGCTAGAGAAACATTTATTGTGATTTATATGCACCTAGCTAGAGAGAAGTACCTGTTTTTTATGTTCTCAATTAGATGACAGAGTTAGTCAAAACGTATTTTCTGCACAGCACTATTGTACTTTATGTTATGTGCTATTAATCTGTGTTATATTGTATTCAAAATCCGACTGGTGATTTTTATTTCATTTAACTTTTAAATTTTAATGTTTTGTCTTTCACTGGATGGGCCAGGGGAGAAGAGAGAGAGAACCTAGAATTTGTGCTGAGCACTGAAATCACTCTTTAAGCAGCAAACACACATAGTGGCAGTCAGAAAAGTTAAAGCAACTTGTGGTTGAATGGACTACTGGTCACAGAAGGAGACTGGAGGATGGGTATTGGGCACTTAGGTAGGCTGGGCAAGCAGCAGGCAGGCAAACAGGCCAGAGTTGGCATTGGCAGTCATACCTCTCACATTTAACCTGCAGACATTGAAAATAGGATCAGAGTCCCTTGATCTGAACAATAGGAACATCTTACTAAAAATCTGAACATTAGTAATTAATATAACATTTGATACCAGATAGCATATTAGTCTTCCCACTTCCAGAAGGGATGTGAGGTACTACTCAGGAAAAACTTCTTTAAAAACAGAGAGTAATAATAACAAAAATGATAGAAAAATACAAGTGAATTATCAGAGGCAGTACAGAATCTGTAGACTTTAATGAACTGTATCAAAAAATTCTGACCAGGTTATTTAATTTTGCTTCAGGCTCAGAAAAAGGGAGTTGTGAGATATGTGTCCTCTTTCTTTAAATTATTGGTGCCACTGGTATGTAGGTCATGTAGTGAGGTCTTCTGTGTACTAGACAGCTTCAAAGATTAAATGATGAGGGGGATTTAGAAAATTATGTGAATGGGTATATCAAGCCTGAAAATAGTGACATACCTCCAAAAATATGATTATCCTGAAACTTTCCTCCAAATTAGGGACGGTTGAGCAGTCTGCTGGCAGTTGTTATCATTGTAATTATATTTAATTAGCTAATTGTTATGTTATATATATTTTTAGGAGAAAGTTACTTGCTTGTGTTATGGAAATTGCAATATGGATCTTCTGAAGGGTATGAGGTCTGAAACTCAAATAAATGTCTGTCATTATTTAGGGAGTTTACGTTGGTGGGATAACTTCAGGGACAACGATTAAAATGTGCCTTGCTGTTGTTATAAATTTAGAAAGTTGTGAAAATAATATGTTTTCCTTGCACTATTATGCACTTTCTATAGGATGAAATCTGAAACTCAAATGTCTGTGTCATTATTTGTCTGATGAAGTTTTTGTTGTTGCTGGTGGTGGTGGGGAATCATTCAGGGTCCAGGGACAGAGTTTAAAATATTGCTGTTTGTTACAAACCTAGAAAGTTGCTTGAGTAATGTGTTTTGTACTGATATGCATTCTCTGAAGTCAGGATATGAAGTCTGAAACTCAAATGTGTTTCATTTACTGACTTCTAAGTTGGGGGAATCACAAACTCTGAAATAATGGTGGCTGTTATAAGTAGAGAAAGTTGCTTGAATAATATGTTTTGCATTACTATGTATTTTCTGTAGGATGAAGTCTGATGTCTGAAACCCCAATGTCTGTCTTCTTTTAGTGGTGACTTCAAGTTGGTTTTGGTTGGGGAATTAGATCAGGGATAAAGTTTAAAATATTGCAGTGCTGTTACAAACATAAAAAGTTGTTAGAATAATAAGTTTTGCATTACTATGCATTTTCTGAAGGATGAAGCCTGATGTCTGAAACTGAAATGTCTGTCATTATTATTGATGACTTCCAGTTGTTAGTGGTGGGGTGATCAGCTCAGGGACAATGTTTAAAATATTGCACTGCTTTTATAAATGCAGAAAGTTGCTAGAATAATATGTTCTGCATTACAATGCATTTTCTAAAGGATGTTTTTATGAGAAGTTGTCAAGTTGTCAGCTTTTTCCTCTGTTCAATTGTATTTTTTCTTTGCTCTTCAGGTTGTCTGTTCTTGTCTTTTTTTCCTATTCAGGTGTGTGTGTGTGTGGGGGGGGGGGGCACCAAATAAGGGTTCTCATCCTGGGCTTCAAATGGCTTAGCTACTCCTCTGCCAGAATCTTTGGAAAAAGTGACCACTCTGATGTATACAGAAATTATTAACTAGAATGTCACATTTTCTAGGGGTGGGTGGGGGCAAGCTAGGTCAGATCAAATGCCATTGGAAATCTGCATAAAACACTGAGTGATTCAAAAGTTTGGGTTTATTAAAAGTTGGAAGTTAAAATGCTAAATGTGTATTCACTGTTTCATATTGCAGTCTCTTCTTAAAGTGAGGTTCTGAAAGTTTATTCACTGTATTCGTACTGACATCATAGTGGGTGGCAGACTCTGCATAGGTGACTCTAGATACTGGGCTGGAATTCCCCCACATCTGTGAGGACCATTATGCCACATGTGATGCCTGTGCACTGGCCCAGTTATCAAGGAACCTCAATCCTTACCACTAGCACCAGTGAGGGGCGTCCACATTGGGAGGATAACAAATACATACACTGTAAATTACAATTTCCCTTAAGAGCACACAGAGATCACAGTCAGTCTGGGGTTGGTTTCTCCCTTTCTCTCTAGATCCCCAATAAGACTCCCCACTAGCACAGCTATAGGGTACAGATCTCAGCCGAGTGGTCAAGCCAAAACTTCCAGCATCCTCTCTGTCCAGCCAGTGCTTCATGTCCCTGCCCAAGTAGCTGACACACAGACACTTTGAGATATGAATTATATACAAACACACAGACACTCCGGTGGAATGCTGGCACAGGTTCTCCAGCTATGCCCCCTTCTGCCCAGACCATAAGGTAGTACTGACTGCTACCAACCACACTTATCAGCTACTATAAAGGCCCTTACCAAAGGGTGTCCAATTCTACTATGAAATATTATTATCCAATTGGTAAGTGTGACTAAGACTTGAAGGCTATTTAGGAGTGGCCTGTACAGTGGCACCAAATACATGCAAGTACTCTTAAGAGCTTAAATATCTCTGCACACAAACCAGCCACATTTAAAAGGTTTAAATTTTTTAATAATAAATAATAAAAACACAAGGCAATACTTATTCATTCAACACAATGGCATTAGAGCATTCAGAAATTGCAGGTAAATACTTTAAAATAACATTGTAGGATAGTCTGACATAAATATAGAAAACAGCTAGATTAATCTGGCTATATTTCTATCTATCTCTAAGAAAAATTACTTTTCTAAATTCTACTTACAGAGCAAAAGTAAAGTGCTGGTGAGTTGTTGTCAGCTTCAGAACAAAATACAAAATTATATTCTTACTTTCTGAGCTTGCCCTTAAATTGATAATACACATTACTGCTGAGTCATTTCAGATTACATCATTCTTGACACTTTTCTGATTTAGTTCTCAGGTTAACAGAACACCCAACAGTTAACATTTCTTTTTGATTTGCACCTGCCAAGAATTCACAGCAATAAAAGGCACTTTACATGTGAAACCTAGTAATTATCTATGTCTTAGGACAATAGAAAGAATGTCCTAGCCCAGAAATCCTGTCTCTGAGCTTGAGATCATACACAGTTGTAAAATTCTTTACTTATCAGCTTTCTTCCAGCAGGGTGCACAGTGGTTACATTTTTGAAGCTTAGCACATAACACAATGTTCTTACATTTGTGAAACAAGCATGTGGATCATATTCATATTTACAATGACATAGAATTATTTACAAAATTCTATCTAGCTAGGCTGGCAGCCTTCACCCCCCCCCCCACTGGAGAACTCAAGCTAGTTTTTTAAATGGCCCTTGAGAAACATTGCTTGACAGGGTTGAGTCTATCTTGGTATACCTTACCCCATTCCCTGTCTTGAGAGCCTATCTGCGTTGGCATTGCTAACCCCACTGCAGTGCTGCACAGACATATATGCTTGCAACCCTAGGCTCTACCTTAGCAACTTGGCATTTTGCTGGCTGGCTCGATGTAACCATGTTAGGGGATTGTGATCTGTAACTACAGTTAATTTCCTTCCATACAGATAAGGCTGAAGTTTCTGCAGTGCCCACACGATAGCTAGCCATTCCTTTTCTACAGCTGCATAGCTTTCCTCCCTGGGATGGAGCCTACAACTGAGATAAATCACTGAATGCTCTTATTCTCTGCAGAAATCTGGCTACGTACCCCACCCCATGGTTTGAAGCATCCACACTGTGCAATAAATTCCTTGCTGTAAACTGGACTGGCTAACACCGGGGGTCCTCCAAAAGCTTCTTTAAGCTTCTGGAATGCCTGTTCACATGCTGTGGTCCACACTACCTTATCTGGCCTGTTTTTCCTTGTCAGGTCTGTGAGGGGAGCAGCTATGGTACTATAACTAGGGACAAACTTTCTGTACTACACTGCTGTCCCTAAGAATGCCCTCACCTACTTTTTGGTAACAGGTGCAGGCCATGCCTGAATGGTTTCCACTTTGGCAGGTTCTGGCCTGATCTTACCACTCCCCACTCTATGTCCCAGGTAGGAGACCTCTGCCATACCCATCTTTCATTTGCTGGGCTTAATGTTTAACCCTGCCTTCTGTAGTCTGCCCAGCCCCTCACTGACATGCTGATAGTGCTCTTGCCAGGAATGGCTGTAGATGGAAATATCATCTAGGTAAGCAAGGCAAACCCTCCTACTCCTGCTAGGATATGATCTATCAGCATCTGGAAAGTTGCTGGGGCATTTATCATCCCAAAGGGCATCTTTGTGAACTCATACAAGCCAAAAGGAGTAAAAAAGGCTGACCTCTCTAGCACTAGGAGTCAAGGACACCTGCCAGTAGCCCTTGGTAAGATCAGTGGTGGCAAGATACTTAGCCCTACCCAGCTGCTCTAGGGCTTCATCTGTCCTAGGCATGGGGCTGACTCTGTGTGACTATTTAATTTCCTGTAGTCCACACAGTACCTGGTGCTGCCATCCTTCTTATGCATTAGCACCACTGGGGAGGCCCAGGGACTGATGGACTCTTGAATTACCCATAGTTCCAACATTTCCTGTATCTCCTTCCTCAGAGTCTGTTTGGCTCTCTTAGGCACCCTATAAGGGGCTTGCCTAATAAGCCTTTGAAGTCATGTATCCACCTGGTGCTGCACCAGGTGGGTGGACCCTGGTTTCCCAGTGAACATGTCCCCAAACTCCTGTAACTCTGCTCGGATTTCTTGAAACTGAGCAGGAAATAGCTGCAGGGACATTGCTACCCTTCCACTGAAGTATCAGTCCAAGCTTCAGTGAGGAGATCAGTTACCAGATCTCCCTCAGACTCCTCCTGCAATCCACTGCAAATGCTCAGCACAAGGGCCTCCCTATCATGGTAAGGTTACATCATGTTAACGTGGTGTAATTTGTGCTCCTGCCTAACAGTTCCACCATGTAGTTAACATCCCTGACCTTCCTTACCACCTTGTAGGGTCCCTCCCAAGCTGCTTGTAGTTTGTTGTGTCTGACATGAATGAGAACCATTACCTGCTGCTCTACAGCATACTTTCTAGCTTGAGTATTCCTGTCATACCAGACATTTTTCTGTTGTTGGGCTTCTGCAAGGTTCTCCTGGGCCTGCCCATGAGTTCCCTGAGCCTTGTCCTGAGGTTTAGGACATATGCCAAAACAGACTCCTTGTGGGATTCACACTCACCTTCCCACTCATCTCAAACTAAATCTAGAGGTCCCGCCACCCTATGCCCATACAGCAACTCAAAGGGTGAAAAATCAGTGGAACCTCTCTGTAAGCAAACAGATGGGACAAGTATTTGTCCCACTCCCTCTTAAACTGGTCTGCAAATGCCCGTAGCATGGACTTGAGTGTAGAGTTTAATCTCTCAACAAGACCATTAGTCTGGGGATGGTAGAGGGTGGTCTTTATGTGCTTCACCCCACAGTACTTCCACAGACAAGCCAGCAAGTCTGACATGAAATTGGCACCTCAGTCAGTCAGTATTTCTTTTGGGACACCTACCCTGCTAAAAATCTCTAACAAAGCATTTGCCACCTTTTCTACCTCAATGGAGGACAAAGTCGCTGTCTCAGTGCATCTTGTAGCATAATCTACTACCACTAGGATATACTTTTTCCCTGTGGAACTTGGGGTACTCAGAGGCCTCACATTATCCATAGCTACTCTCTGAAATGGCTACTCAATCACAGGCAAAGCCATCAAAGGAGCTTTCACCTTGTCTCCTGGCTTGCCTACAGCCATCAAAGGAGCTTTCACCTTGTCTCCTGGCTTGCCTACCTTTTGGCACTGCTCACAGGTCCTGCAGTGCCCTGTTACATCTCTGGAAATTCCAGGCCAATAGAAGTTCTGTATAATATATCTCTTTGTATGTTTAATGCCCATATGACCTGCAAAGGGAATATCATGGGCTATGGCTAGAAGTGCCAGATGGTAGGCTCTAGGCACTACCAGCTGCTGTATTCTCTCAACTTCTAGCCCTCCCTCAGGGGTCCACTCTCTATACAGTAACCCTTTGTCCCAGTATACAGATTCTCCCTTCCCTTGAGAATTAGGTGCCTCACTAGCTACCTGCCTCAGGCCTTGTAATGTAGGGTCTGAGAGCTGAGCCTGTCTCAACTCTCTCTTTGTAACCCTTCTGAGCTCCCCTTCCACAGGAAGTCTGGCATCCTCTGATAGTTGCGCCTCACTGTTAGCCTGGGTACTACTACTCACCTTTACCTTTGCAGTCAATCTGTCCAAGGGAACATCAGTACCCAGAAGCAGCTGTGGCTCACCTTCAGTCTCACTGCTACAGAGTAGCTCCCTCCCTTCCTGAAGTAACCACCTCACCAGTCCTGGATGCAAGTGTGCGATCTGTCTAGGTCTCCCCCAGGCTACCAGACCCACATGCTTGTCTCCAAGCCTGACTGCATGTAACTGCATGAGCACATGGTACTGAATTATGGAAATCCTTCCCTGTCAGGACATCAGGCATATCCACAAACACACCTACTTGCTGGCTTCCTTTTCCACACTCCCTGTCAAAGTGAACCCTAGCCAAAGGTATTTGGTATGGGGTCCCTCCTAAAGCTCTGACTGGAGTAGACTGCTCAGGCAAGTAGTGCTCCTCTGTAACCATTTCAGGCTTCACAATGGTTATGTCAGAGGTTGTGTCTTTCTTAGCAATGGTCTCTTTGCCATTCACTATGATAGGATATAACCTCTTGTGTTAGTTTGGTACCCTTGTTGTCTCAAGACAACCTGCCGTTGGCATTTTGTCTTTCCTATTTACTGGCTCCCTCAGCTTTTGTTTCCCACCTTGCCTCTGTGGACATCTATATGTCACATAGCCCCACTGGTTGCATTCAAAACATTTAACCCTAGGTCCTGGACATGTAACTGGACTAGTGGCTTCCCCTGCTACTGGCAAATTCTGTTGAGACAGTCTGGGCTGCCCACCATGTGTTCCCTTAGACCCATGAGCAGCACTGGGTCACTGGGTGTCCCTTTCCTGTGCAGTGATGCCCTGCTTGCTAGGTATAGGTATTGCTTCTTCTCCAACTCATCTGCAGTAGAGCATTGTCTATCAGCTAACCAGATCCTTATGTCCTCAAGCAAAGTGCTAAGGATTTGTTCCCTTACCAAAAGGTCTGCCAACCCTTCAAAAGTGGTGACCTGACATCTACTCACCCACCTATGAAAATAAGTGCTTAGTTCAGCAACATATTCATACACATTTTCATCTACCTTGCATCTGTGCTCACAAAACCTTTTCTTATAAGCTTCAGGTGTTAGCTTAAAAAATTCTAGCAAACAATTCTTTACAGCATTATAATTTGAAAAGTCATGGTCAGACAGTTTGGACAAGACATTTACAGCTTTACCATAGAGTAAAGGGATCAAGAACCATACCCAGAGCTTTTGATCAACGTCATACTGCTTGCATACCATCTCAAACATATGAATGAAACTAACAAAATTATCACACTCTGTAAACTGTGGAAGAAATTTTCTGACCTTTTGTGCTTCCGGGGTCTAGTTACTCCCTTTCCCATTACCTCCATGACTCTGGTGAGCAGTCAGCATCTCATTTTCATGTTGCCTCTGCTTCTCCTTCTCCTCAGCTTCCAGGCGTAGCAGTTTCTCATTCTCCTCAGCCTGCAGACATCGCAGTTTCTCATTTTCCTCATTCTCTAGATGCCCCAGTCTCTCTGTTGCTTCTATTTCCAAATGCTTAGCCTCCAACTCAAGTCTCTTTAGCTCCAGATGGATTTTTAAGTACTCTGTAGAAAGGTTGAGCAGTCCATTCTCTGAGTGTTGTACACCCCATGGCCAGTCTGATCGTCCTCCTGGTTGCTATTCTCAGATGCAGCTATGACCAAAGCTGCAATTATGTCTGCTTTAGTCAGGTTTCCATGCACCAATCCTTTAGCCTGGCACATCTCAGCCAACTGGCTCCTTGTCAGCTTGCCATACTCCTCTGCTGACATGCTTGCCTGCTCTCCCTGACTAACTAAGCTAACAACAGAAATATAACAATTGTGATCTGAACTCTGAATGTTCACTGCATGCCTGATTTAGATTACAAAAACATCTTCAGTGATCACTGTACACAAGCTACAGGAATTCACTATCCACACCACTACAAACCAATTAATATGTGATGTGGCCCACTCACCACTATCAAACAATTAATATTTGATATGGATATCCCTCTACTGCCAAACAATTAATATGTGACGCCTGTGCACTGGCCCATTAATCATGGAGCCTCAATCCTCATCACTGTCACCAGTGAGGGGCATCCACACTGGGAGGATAACAAGTACACACACAGTAAAGTACAATTTCCCTTAAAAGCATACAGAGATCACAATCAGTCTGGGGCTGGTCTCTCCCTTTCTGTCCAGATCCCCATTAAGATTCCCCGCTGGCACAGTTATAGGGTACAGATCTCAGCCGAGTGATCAAGCCAAAACCTCCAGCATCCTCTCTGTCGAACCAGTGCTTCGTGTCCCTGACCAAGTAGCTGACAAACACACATAAACACACACACACACACACACACACACACACACACACACACACACACACACACGCACACACGCACACACACACACACACACACACACACACACACACACACACGCACACACGCACACACACACACACACTTTGAGATATGAATTATATACAAACACACAGACACTCCTGGGAAAGGCTGGCACAGTTTCTTCAGCTATGCCCCTTTCTGCCCAGACTGACTGTGATCTCTGTGTGCTCTTAAGGGAAATTGTACTTTACTGTGTGTGTACCTGTTATCTTCCCAATGTGGATGCCACTTACTGGTGCTAGTGGTGAGGATTGAGGCTCCTTGATTACTGGGCCAGTGAACGGGTGTCACACCACACATTAACAATGGGATTCAGAAATAATCTCTGTTAATGAATTCCATTACCTATGCATGGTGTAGTCTGACTCTCTATCAGCATGTTCTGACAGCCCCTCTCCTAATGTTTACGAATCCTACAGCTCCACTTGTGGGTTAGAACTAGCACTGTAAGCATTTAGCTTGCATGTAGTACCATTCATGACCTACACAGCTGACACTACAGAATTATCTATATATGCTGGCTATAACACTGCATGCTTGACAGGGAAATGTCTGTCATGCATGCATTGCTGTGACCCCTGAACACAATTGTGGCATGCTCTGTGACTCCACTGCTAAAGCATAGTCTAAACTTTATAAAAAGGAAGACTTGAGTATTTTCCACAGAAAAATGGGGGTGACTCACCAAACACAATATTGTTTATGTAGGTGATCTTTTGTCTCCTCTTTAACTGTCCCTTGCAGTATAGCTAAACCTGTATGTTAGTACTGATACTGCAGGCTACTGGCCTTTTCACCATGTACTTCTTGAAGTAACTATACTGACAATCAGTGGGAACACCGCCTACACCCATAAAGCTCTTTAATTTGAATGAGGCACTTGGTACTTAGATCTTACATGGACACTCATAATTAGTACAAAGTTTCTAAGCCCTGAAGTGCTATACAATCAAGTGTAGGCCCCCAGGATTCCTCATTAGACTAGGCAGCTTGAGGATTTTTGGAGCTCTTTTCTTGAAACTGGGCATAGTGTTACTGTTTGGGTTAGACTGCTAACCCAAGCATAACATGATGTGGATTCAGCCAGGTAAATGGAATTCATGGAAGCCTGCTTTTCATGGTACATAAACTATCTTATACTGTAGGATTAGGGAACTTGGTCCATGATCAGTGGTGCAGTCATAGGATCATAGGAAGTTACTAGGCTAATGGCCCTAGGGCTCGTACAAGCCTAGCCAAGTTCTACCCTTATTTCCATGATCAGCACCTATAGCCCCTGTCCAAAAGGGACACAGGTGAACCCCCTGGTGTGAAATTACAGTTACCCATCCAATCGTCCAGATTGTGTTTGAAGAGGGCCAATGAAGTCCTCTATTTGACATGAAGTGGGTGTCTGTTCCAAAGGTGTGGTAACCTCTGGGAGAC
The DNA here is from genome assembly GCF_019279795.1 of Protopterus annectens. Lineage (NCBI taxonomy): Eukaryota > Metazoa > Chordata > Ceratodontiformes > Protopteridae > Protopterus > Protopterus annectens. Next base: position 227,460,042 of record NC_056751.1, on the reverse strand, counting down.
AAATCTGTCCCTACAGCAGGTTCTATTAATGTCACATACCAGGTTAAGGTCTTTAGAGTGAGCAACCCGTGTACCATTTGACTTGCAGATATGCAACATTTCTAATAAAGCAGGGTCAGAGATTGCCTCTGAGTAGTCTGTATGAAACAGAATAAAGTGACAGTGATTTTAGACGATCCACATAGGACAGATGCTGAAGACCTTGGATTTTCCATGTGAGGAACCTTTGTGGTCTCTCCAATTGCTGCAGGTGCTTGGCAAGGTATACACCAAAAGGGGATATGTACTCAATTATTGTCCTGATGAGGGAAGAGTACAGGGAGGTTATAACTTCTTTTCTTGAGGCAATGCCCTTACTTATGAGATGAGCAATACAGAATGCCCTTCTTATCACTGTGGAGACAAGGTGATCAAAGGTAAGGTTGCTGTCACCCTGTGTGCCATAGTCTCTCACCACTAAGTGCATACTTAGGGTGTTGCTATTGATGTGGTAGTTAGCAGGAACATCTTTCTTAATGAAAGGGATGATAATACATTTTTTTGCACTGAGTTTAAGGCCGTGACTTTGGCAACAGTCATTCGTTTATGTAAGAACCTCTTGTAAGATGTTGACATCATTTGGAGATTGTGTGACTGGTCCCAGTTTGCAGTCATCAGCAAGCTCTGTCAGCCACAGACCTTTCATTTTTGCTTGTACTATAGAGAAAAAGGTTCCAAACAGTAGAGGTCCCAGGACTGATCCCCGTGGAACACCACTGGTTACAGTTCTGCTGTTGGAGGTGGATTCCCATATTTTGAGTATATGTGTTATATCAGTCAACCAGTTTAGTGACCCATCTAATGATATAAGGGTCGATATCCAGCTGGGAGAATTTGTCAATGCCTGAGTGGGGGATACTGTCAAAAGCCTTGGCTAAGTCTAGGTAGGCTGTATGCACAGAATTTCCCTCGTTCAGGGCCTTGGTAACTGTCTCGAAGATATCCACTAGGTTTAACAGGCATGATCTCCCTTTGACAAATGCCAGCTGAGTAAGGTCAAGTGTTTGGAGATTACCTATATCTTTGTTGATATGTCCATGATGATTCATTCTATGGCCTTGCAGATAAGGCTAGTCAGGTTAATAGGTGTATAGTTCTTGGGGTCAGTGGAAGCACCACCTTTGTGCAAAGGAATAATGGTGGCCCTTTTCCATTCAGCTGGGACAAAGCCAGTGCTTAGACTATGATTGAAAAGACTACCCAGTGGTGTTGCTAATTCTTGTTGGAGCCCATATAGGACACAGTATGGAATGTTATCAGGTCCCATAGATTCTGTGTTTTTGGCCTTAGAAAGGGTGTTTACAACCTACTGTTTAGAGATACAAGGTAGGAGACAGGTGGTAGGGATGTCATGGGGTACGTGTGGTGGGGACAGGGGAGTAAAGTTTTCACAGAACCTGTCAGCCAACAGGTTAGCTATCTCCACAGGCTCAGTATATGTGATATCATTAACTACCAGTTTGGCACAGATCTGGGCCTTTCCTTTTTGGTTACAAATGTAACTAAAGAATGCCTTATGTTGTCCTTAGTTGAGGAAGCTAATTTGGATTCATAGTTTGCTTTGCAGGACTTCTCAAGATGTCTTGTTTACTATTTAAGTTGAGGAGGGAGTGTTTTCAGTTTAGGGCTTGCTCCCTCTTACTCTTACACAGCAATTTCTTGCTCTTATTGTAAAACCTGTTAATGGCAGTTGTCCACCAGGCAGGTTTGCTCTTCCTTGAGGAGCCTGTTTTGGTCCTGTCAGGTACAGCCAAGTCATGCAGTTATACAGGTTTATAAAGCATTGGTGTAGAACTCAGCATAGTTGCCAGTTCCATCTGAGAGGGGAGGTGCATTGTAGCTATTTATACCATCCTGTAAGAGGTTATAATCTGCTTTGGAAAAGCTTTTTAGTTTAGTTGCTACTGGGGAGAGGGGTCAGGTGTGATGGTTACTTTGAAAGAGACTGATTTGTAGTCAGATCTCTCCAAGGGAAGACCTCACACTGAGGATGCTACAGTGGTCCCCCATATTGGTAAGCACCAGATCCAGGATGTTGGCATCCCTTGTGCATTTATCAACCAGCTGGTCCAGGGCATTGGTGCTAAAAAAGGCATGGAGCCTTTGGGCAAGTGAGTTTGACCACAAGTAATTTACCTAGTCAATGGATGAATAGTTAATGTCACCAAAAAACATGGTATTTGGATGTATCTTGATAGGCTCAAGTAGATACAAGTAGGCAGAGTGGGTATCCTGATTCATGGAGGGGTGTCCTGTAGCTGGCAATAACTTGAATAAGTGTCTTACCAATAGTTAATTTCACCTGAAGTATCTCCAGGGAATCATACTTTTTAACCAATCTGGAGGTGTATTTATCTTTAATTAATATTAATACACCACCTCCTTTAGTTTTCACATCTTCAATTTGTGGTCTGAAAATGTGGAAGGAGGTGTAAGCCAGTATGGCTGGGGTGTACCAGGTTTCCATGATTGCACAAATGTCTGCATCTTCCAAGCTGAGGACTGCTTCCATTGAATGGAGTTTCATGTTAAGACTCCTAGCATTTAGCAGCATACCCTTGAGATTGTTTTTAGATGGAGTTTTTACATCAGGAATTTTATCCATGAGACACTGCCTAAAAAAGGCACTATGGGGGTGACAATAGCCTTAGCCAGTAGCCAAAATCCTACGGGTGACAGATGAAGACCATCTCTGGCAAAGCACCGCAGTCTGTCAATCATGTCATCCCAGGCTGACAGATAGTGGATCCCCTTAGAATGACAGCAGAAACTAAGCCAATTATTGAAGTCAGTCATTTTCTGTTTGAGGTGAGGCATTATCCTAGGTGAAGGTAAAATGCTGCTTAAGGTTTGGGACTTGCCTGTCTGAGACCCATAATCCAAAAGCTCAGTCATGTCTCTTTATATAGTCCAGAGAGGTATGTCTCAAGTCATGCAAACAAACATGGACTATAATGGAGCCATAACAATACCTGTTGTTGAAAGACTTGAGTGCATGTGTGATATGACGGATCCTAGCACCTGACAGACATCTGACCGTGACCTTTTCCTTATCCATCCTGGTGAGCGGGACATCTGTGTGCCTCATGATGGAATCACCTATAACTAATATGTTTGGTTTTGTCTTTTGCCTTAAGAGCTTGACAGGTGAGACACTGGTGCATGAACTATTATGTGTATTTTGGGGTCTCGAACACTTAAATGTTCAAATCTCTAAAGGTCAACCTTTAGAGATTGAACATTTAAATGTTCGAATATCAATAAAAATAAAATAAAATAAAAAAAGAAAACAAAAGGGTTTAGGCAGGGGGCAAGCCCCCCTGCACCCCCCACATGTGGGGTTGTGCTCCCACATCCCCCGCTACTTAAATATACCAACTCTGAGGTCGCACTTCAGTGCACTACAGTGCAGGAATGGAAAATTTCCCATTCCCTACACTGTAGCACGATCTCAAAGTTGGTATATTTAAGTAACGGGGGGTGTGGGGGGGTGCAGGGGAGCTTGCCCCCCTGCTTACACCCTTTAGTTTATTTTTTCACTTTGTTTTTTTTTTGAATTTTTATTAAAATTCGAACATTTAAATTTTCGATCTATAAAGGTCAACCTTTAGAGATTCGAACATTTAAGCTTTCAAATATCTAACATAGACCCGTATTTTGCTCTGCAGAGGAAGTATTATGTGTAGTGTGTTCTCCAAACCTACAGTACAATATATTCCATACATAACACATCAACCCCACATATCTTCATGTACTTATATTGGTGTTAATCTTTACCTTATTTACCCTTATGACCCAAGGCAATTCTGATTCATTTTACCCAGTTAACAATTTAATAAATGGAAAATAGTGTTAAAACAATTTTCCTGAGCAAACAAACTACTACCTAATTATATGGTGACAATTAAACTTGCTTAGTGAAAGTACATATAAAGGTGGTCAAAATGTTGGAGGTATAATTGGGAAGAAAGAAGTACTTGGGAACATATTTTCTGGGAGTGCAGTGGGTTGGTTGACTTTAAGGACTCCCAGCGAGATGTACTGTTGGAGATGCTGGGTAGGAGGATTGGTGTGATGATGGAGATGATTTTTCTGAGCTATGATACATAATTGGAGTTGCCTGGACATGAAAACGCCTTGCTGTGTCTAATTATGGTGGTTGCCAAAAAAGCAATTACTAGAAAATGGAAATCAAAATTTAAACCAATTATATTAAAAGTAGTGAATATAGTAACAGAGATAAAACAACTGGAATTGAGATCTTTAGAAAAGGGTAGGAGCAAACTATATAGGAAAAAAATGTGAATTGTGCGAACAATACATACAGGGGGGGATGAGATTTAAAAGAAGGCAGAACTTATATGAACTATGTAATGTTTGACTGAAAATGATTGGGTAGATTAGAAGTGATGTATAATGTTTGCAACTGGGAGTGTGTCAGTGTGGTCTGTGATGTAAAATGCTTGCAAATAGGATTGTGTTGGTGTGGTTTGTTTTCATTTATATAAATGTATGATAGCTTCACATCCATGTGAAGCAGAGTTTCTCCCTAAACCAATTCAAGTGCAACTTGGACAATTGGATGGGAAACCAGAAATTCATCCCTGGTTTGTCACTTATGTCTCTTATGCAAACAGGTAATCTGTAAATGGTTCATCTCCCAGACCCATGCTTACACTTATCAAGGGTATCTGAACTTGTCAGAGATTTGGGATGCATGGCTAGACTAAAAAATGCCCTTGTGGTCGTTAGCTTGGTAAACACCTATGAACCTTAAAGGTGGTCAAAATGTTGGAGGTATTTAATAAAGATGTTTCTTGTTAAAAAAAGGGGCAGGAATTGAATCATTTATGTAATGTTGCTTAGGATGCATGATATATAGTAATATATGTGAAGCATGATGTTTATTATTGTTTGTTAATAGAGTTTGATTACATTTTTATAAACGTAAATTTGCCTATGTCACAAGTGATAATTCAATAAAGGTGTTTAAAAAAATAGCTATCCTATCAAACCTATAACCTAAGAAGCCAAGCCAGATCCAGTCCTTTCCTACAAACCGTGTCTCTCAAACTGCCCTTTACTAATCACTGCTTCTCTATACTGGCCCCTAAACTAAGGGAGTTACTTCCTCTCATAAAGTACTCCCTGTTCAGGCCACAGTTCAAACAATACTTACTAAAACAGTTCAAATATAACTGTACACCTAAAAGACATCACATAAACTGATTTCCCCAACTGCATAGTATCTCTACCTTCCATATATCTGATCCACATGATTAACTCACTCATCCTAAACTGTGATTCAGTTTAGTACACTATTAATGCTATAAACTCACTACACATAATCTAATCCCCTCTTTTTTCTCATATGTATCTATTGGCTTTCTTAACCTAGCAGCTCCCTATTACACTGTCGCAGACTCAGGTTGTCGATTGCATCTTTGGTGAACTGAAAAGTGCGAAAAGGAAAAATAGCAAAGTGGCTTTTCAGCGAATTCTTTCCCTGGGAAAGAATTTGTTTGGCTGCTTTCACTACTTTGCCTTTTCGGCACTGTAGTGCGATCTCGGAGTTTGTATATTTAAGTAGGGAGGGTGTGGGGGTGAAGCACCCACATTATGTAATGTTTTACAGTTTTTTTTTTGTTTCAGAACAGCAATTTTTTTCCCTTGGAAAATAATCGCTGTTCTGAGGTTTCAGCGTTGTAAGCTTTCGCTTACATGGGGACGATTATGTGTCGTTCGGTCTTCTGAGTGTGCGATATCATAATATAGACCCGACCTAGCAGCTATTACCCATATCTCCACCACTTCTATGTCACCTACTTTAACTATATTCCCCATTTTCTGTTTCAGTTATGTAACTGTACATATACATGGTTTGTTAGATCTTCAATATGTATACTGTTTGTCAGATTGGCTATGCTTACTCATATGGCTATGCTTACTCATAAATGTAAGTCATTGTTATTTGTATAGTGTACATTGTTTTGCTATTTTATCATGTAATTGGAACTGAGCCTGTAATTGGTCACTGTTTGATCAGTGTTCTACGCTGGTAAACAAATTTAAATAAATAAATAAAACATAAAAATAGATATCATGATGTGGTTAATGGCTATCACTTTGTTCTGTAGGTTGATTTTTAGTTAATAAATTAAGTGCACACCCTGGCATTTTGTATTTTTATTTATTCATGTATTTACATATAAGTTTATGTATTCTTTATTTATTTATAAAATAGTTTATGCCCCTCCGTGGACTGATCACAAAGCCCCCTGTGGCCCACAATAGATTATGTCATTCTCCTGTCTTTCCTACCACAACAGGTAGGGAGGGGGAGTGAGAACAAAATGTAGCTATCACCAGGAACTGGCAGGGATAGTGCTTCTTCACCCATGCCCATCAGCGGACACTGTACTCCCTCCTTGGTTAAGGTCTGCAGTAATGGTTTGCTTGATGTATGTTTTCATACTCCCGACAGCTACAACACTTGGCTCTGCTTGGTAGGCCTAGAAATTCACCTTTTTTGCATGTCCTTGCTACTGCAGTTGGCTTCTGTATACTGTTGCCAAGTAGTGGGCTTATCCTCCTTTCTCTTGTAGGATGGACAAGCTGACATTGGCTGCTACCTCCAATCCGCCAGGCTATTTTCTCTGACTCCTATTCTATTCAGTCAAATTTTGACCATCATAGCTGCAGCCAAAGCTTTGATTCTATGCCCAAAAGGGGAAACATCCAATACTGTGACTTACAACTATATGAGAGCATGGAATACGTTCATAACCTCGAATGCTTCTTGTATCGAAGCACGAAAGACCGAACAGAGGTTGAAGTATAAATATATATATTATATATATATATATATATATATATATATATATATATATAAATAACAAATCAAAACATATACATTTTATAATTTCTCTATAAACCTGAACAGTATCCAGTTTTATGCAACACCCTCTAAAACCCCATCATATCATACCAAACACTATTACTTTTTATTGAAAAATCCAAAGTCATTATGGTGACTCCTTGTATTCAGTTAGCATCTCTAAACTATGGAATACCCTTCTATTTAACTCAACAGTGAACAAAGCCATGCTAAATTTAACAAACAAAGCACTTTACTGTCCACTGAAACTGTTCTTTTAGCTTTAAGCTTATACCACATTAATAATCATCATTGCCCTAAAGATGCCTTAAAGCATTTGGTCACTGTTTCTAATAACTGCCCTCTGTATCATCTCAGATGTCATCAAATAAGTGATGCCGTCATGCTTATTTGCATGCTTAGATGTTAAGTAGATACAAACAAAATATTATACACTCTTCATTTTGTTTGTCTTCATTTTCATGTTGCATTTTTGATACAATATAAACAATATTAAACTCTATTTTCTTTTTGTGTGGAGTTTTTTTTTCCAGGCATCCACTGAAAAGAGGCAGAACAGTCTGGTCAGACAATCCTGATTAGCAAATTCAATAATTAAGAAAATATTCTCCAGTAAACCAGTATTACATGAAAGCGATGAAACATAATACTTGCCCTGCATTCACAACATATTTCTTCTGCTTCTTCTTTCGGCTTTTCCCGGTTAGGGGTCGCCACAGCAGATCACCTTGTCCGCTCATGATTGGCAGTGGAGTTTTACAGTGGCAAGTTGCGAGCCTGGCATCCAGATTTCCATGGAAGGCACACACACTCACACACTCACACCTAGGGCCAATTTAGAGTGTCCAATCCAAAATTTCAAAGACTGTACAAGTCAGCACTGTTGTTGATTAATTTGATTACTGACATATTGTATGCTGTATATGATCTGCTGTTAGATTGTTGCAGCATCAGAATTGCATTTTTTACACTACCTTTGATTATAGAATAAGATCACATGCTTTTCTGTCTTTCCAGAATCATGCTGTCTGTCATATACGTTTTTAGAATATCCAAAGTATTCCAAGAATGATACCTAATACCTCTATTCTAGTTTAAAAACTCCTTCAGGTTGAGGATTAAAAAAAAAAGTGTCACCTTGACTGATCCAAGTTATCCCTGCTATGTTACAGATGTCAGCGAGGCTGACCAGCTAGAGAGCATATGGTCCAACAATAAAGGTGAAAAATATCAAGCAGCCAAAATCAAAAATAATTTGAAAGATCCAAGACACAGAAAAAAGCAGTTGAGGAATAGTTCAATAAATTTGCTAAGGAAAATAACACAGCAAGAATTCCTCCAGAATCCTCAGTTCCGGTTTCAATCCTTTTTATTCTGAGTTCTGCTAACAGCATGGATAAGCACTGCTTAGTCAACACTTATCTGACAAGAAATTCAGGGCAAGTTTTCCTTAACATGGACAAGATTAAAGATTGATACCTTGACCACAACAGGTGGTTCTAAAGAACAAAAACCAAAAAAACAAACTTTTGAAAACAATACTGAGAGCGCTGAAGAATCCTCAAAAGCCACAAAGTTCCTTAACGCCGTTTTATTAATAAAAATAAGTTTAGCGTTTTCGCTGCTTCAAATGAGTAGCTTCATCAGAGGAAATAAGACCAAAAAGGCGCCAAACTTTTTGGTCATATATATATACACATTTAAAAAGCATTACATCACTTCCTATTAATTTATATAAGCAGACTCTGTTTTTAAAAATATAAATGAATAATGAGCAATTACTCATAACATTCCTTATAAAATCTAACTATCCGTACAAACATATATGCATCTTACTAAAAACTACAAAAGCAATATATAATCGTTAATAAAAATATTATATTCAACAGAAAAACTTCTATTTAATTCTATTATGGTTCTAGTAGTTTTTATAAGTTTTGAGAATAATGTTATGTATTAACTTGTTCTTCACCTTTTCCACTATTTTCATTCAAATTTTCTATAGGACACATAAAGGGCAATGAATATACTTACAATTTTTCCAATAAATATAGTGGGATATAAATATGAGCATCTGTTAGTAATGGTTCAAAACTGCAGCTCTTTTCACATATTTTTCTCTCTCTCTCTCTCTCTCTTGGGACTTATATCACTGGCTCAGCCCCCAGTACCCCACATCCAAGCTGGGTCTACCAGCTCCTCTCCTATCCCCCTGGACCTGTGCTGTTATTGTTGGAGCTGTTTCTGGATCATAAGGGTGTCCTGAGGGATCAGCTGTCTTCTCCTCTGTCCTGGGGGAGTTTCTTTTTTTGTCCTACCCAATTTCCTGCCCAATCTCCCACACTCACCATTTTTACATTCAAGAGCATGTCCCCTCTTTGAACCACACTTCCACTAAGAAAGCATTAGACATGAACACCTTCCCACCCAATACAGGCATGCCCATCCCTCCCTGCTGGCCTGCCAGTCTCCTGCTTCCCTAATTGAACCCGTGTCGACTAGGCCATAGTTACGGCTTTATCCCTCTATGCCCCCAGGGTAGCTAGCTCTTTTTTCATTTTTGTGAAAATGATATAGCAAGTCTGAGACATGCTTAACAGTCACACTATGTGCAGAACACGTTTGTTGATGCAGTGCTTCTTTAAATGCAACATTTCAGTATTTTGAAAACCAGTTAAATGTGAAGTAACATTCAGAAATCTATGGGTCTAGTTTTGTACACAAACAATTTCCTGCTTTAGCATGTCTGAATGCCAGATTTCCCAAAGTCCTCTTAAACATTCATTAAAGTACACAGAATGTAATGCTGTTGTCCTACTCTATAAATTTACATTTTTCATTAGCATATGATAAACTCTAACCACATTTAGTTCAGAAGATAATTTACAGGACCCCATACTTGTGACATTCCTGCAACTTGCTGTGCTGCTGATACTCATTACAGCATCTTTGAAAGGGGGCTCTGTATGGCATATTATTTTAAAATATTATATATGTGACAATATTTGATTTATAGAATACACAGTGGTGGAGAGGTTAGTTTTGTTGCCTCACAGCAAAATGTTCCCCAGTTCGATTCTTGTCTGGGGTGCCTTCTGTGCAGTATCTGCATGTCTTCCCTATGTTTGTGTGGGTTTCCTCTGGGTGCTTTGGTTTCTTCCCCCATTCCAAGACATGCAGTAGGTAGACTGGACACTCTAAATTGTCCATAGGTGTGAGTGTATGTGGTGTGGAAAAATTACTGTGGAAGGGCTAGCCACCAGGTGGTGTAAACCTTAGCTGTAGATGATTGTCACTGTTGAAGTGACACCCTGACTCCATGTAGAAAAAGGGGCTGTGGATGGCTACACACACACACACACACACACACAGATATATATATATATATATATATATATATATATATATGTGTGTATATATATATATATATATATATATATATATATATATATATATATATATACATATATATATATATATCTTTCTGTGTTAATCATTTTTCCTACAGGGGTAAAATATACTTCTGTAGCAACATATTGCATATGGTGGCAGGATTGGATTTGAAGTAAAATGCTAGATTACATTTGGCATCACTTTATAAGTATGATCCTTGTACCTGAATTTATCTCAAAGTCTCATGTTGACGACCCATATTTCACCTGCACCTAGGTATACTATGCAAGCAAGCTAATCAGCCTGTTTTCATGCAGCTGTCATAGCCACTAAATTATATATGCTGTCTAATTGTACTGGCAAGTGGCCTATAAAAAATATATAATCCAGAGAGAGTTTTACTTAACATGTACAAGATTAATGTTTCCTTTTGATTCCAGTAGACTGTTTTGCCATTTGCAGCATGAGAAATGACTGTTTACACAGCTAGCTGGAGTTTCTCTGATGTTAATCTGTGATTATTGACTGTTGATGTTATGGCTTGTTACTCATTAAGTCTGCTCTAGGCCTTCCGATTCCTGCATTAGAGCTATCAGTGAGAATGTGAATTGCAGAATATTCTGTACTTTCAGTGGTTTAAAATGTTACTGTATTCTGTCTGTTGTAGAATTAATTTGTGTTGCTGGGATCTCAAGCTCACAATGAGTGCTTTAAGGTTTTATTCATAGATTCCCCAGTGACTTGTTTATTTTGCAGAATGTGTCTGCAAAATTTTAATATTGCAGATAAAATCCAGATCCTATGTTCCCTTCTGTCTGCCTGATATCCAAATTGCATGCTTCTGTAGCTTTCACCTGATGTTTATTGTTTTAGATTTTGCCCAGGATAGGCATGGCATTTTTTTCCCTGCTTACTGAATGAATGAGAGTATCTACAGTAGTGTTCTGGTATGAACAGTATTCCGTGCAAGTGTGGCACATTGTGCATGCACATGGTGTTGTGTAGCATCCACATTTCTGACAGATATGCACAACATTTATTTATTATTATTTATTTTATTTATTTATTTACATTTGTTAACCTGGTAGTGTCCGACTGGGCCATGGAGCCCGCTTTCAGTGGAGACCTGGGAAGAAAAGCTCCACATACAATAGTAATGTCTAATAACAATACAAAATAATACAATATATTATATGTATACTCAGGAGTCCAGAGTATATTATGTACAGAAACTGTAGATAACTATTTGTATACTAACAGAGACAAAATTAATCACAGAGCATGCTATGTACAACATTGTAGATAACTGAGTGTATGAATACTAATAGAGACCAGAGCAAAATCAGGAAACATCTAATGAACAAATTGATTGACAGAGAAACATTACATAATGACATTAGTCATAGCACATTACAATAGATACATTGTTCACAGTGTAGTTATAATTCTAATGGGCTTTAGCCAAAGTTTAAAGCTCCTTTGAGAGGAAGATTGTAAAAGTACTGATAGGGAGGATGGATTATCCGGGAGAACTACAAGGGCAAAGCCAGGTGGATTTGAGATGTTCTTTTGTTTTTGTTTTAAAGGAAGAATAGTCGGGAGTGTTTTGAATGTGTTGGGAGAGCATTCCAGGTCTTGACTATTTTATTAGAGTAGAGGGAGTCGATGTGGTAGTTGTGAGACTGGGTTCTGTTTAGCATTAGCCTGTCCTAAGATCTAAGGGACCTTGCACTTGACCTGTAGTTGGACTAGGGTGGAAAGTGCAGGGCATTAACTGGGGTGAGCCACTGACTTGACATGAGCTACTGTGTATGCTCATGACCCTTGCGTAGCATGCACATTTCTGACAGATATCCTCAGCATGAGCTACTGTGCATGCTCATAGCCCTTGCGTAGCATGCACATTTCTGACAGATATTCTCAGCATGAGCTACTGTGCATGCTCATGGCCCTTGCGTAGCATGCACATTTCTGACAGATAGCTCAGCATGAGCTACATCCTCAGTACCATCCCAATAAGTCTGTACATCACTTTCTCATCATTTCCTGAACTTTCTGATAGTACATAGAATTCTGCTATGTGCTTACACTGGATGTTTTACTAATCACTGTATCAGAGGCAGTTTGTTTTTGAGTGCTTTTAGCTATTGTTTTTAAATACTTCTTCCACCTCTCCATTCACATCTTATTCTTAAGGACATACACACTAGAAGAATAATCAGATATATGTTAACAAAAGTTTCTAATTTCAGCAGCCTCAGGCTCAGATGGCTGACTGACAGATTCTGATGATACTGGACAGCAGATGGCTTCTGTCAAAAAAGCACATATCGTTCACATGCACAGATACACACTTGAGTGATAAGGCTTGCACATGTGCATGTAAATACCACTAAACATCTGTTCATAGAGTTATATCCTTATACATAGGGCATGCTTCGTTCTTTTCCACTGTTGCAGTCATTACTGCACATGTGTTACGAGCACTGAATCACAAAACATTGACCATCTACCACTTCTACCCTTGTTTCCTGTACAATCACAAGACTTTTTTTAACTCATTTGCTAGGAGTTATGAGACCATCTCTTTGATTCAGTCACAGTGACCATGATGTTGTGTCTGGTACTTGGGTAAAACATAATATACTATGTGTTTAAACAGTATTACTCTTTTAATAGCTGCAGGCTAGAGTTCTACCCCACCCACTGTATCCCTGTTTTCCATACACAGACAATGGTTATGACAAGAAAGTACAAGCCTTGCTCCAGCCCCTTTTCCCAACACAGGAAGGGATAACCTGTGTCTTTTGCAGTCAGATATTATCATAACAGGAAGTCACCAAGCTCTCAAAGTTCTCCAGCTCCTGATAATTAACCAACCATATCTGAGGTATCCAGTGCATCTTTGTCTTAGATTATTGTTTTGTAATTCTAGATCAAGTCAGGGTGTTCACTCAAAACTAACACTGGTTTAGAAGTACCTGTGTAATGACAGTGCTTCTCAGTTCAAAAACACATTCAGGAATACGTCTTATATTACATGCACATGAGATACACAAGGGATATAAATATCTTCCTAGTGGAAGAGGAAGTAGATGATACAGAAAGAATATCTCTTCAATCTCAGATGGTTTAGAGTAAGCATATCACAGAAAGTACTATGGAACCATGTGATATGCTGGAACTTCCAATTCCTTGAACTCTACCTGTCAGGGAGATGCAACCTGTTTTGTTATAAGTCACTCAGATGATCAAAATGTGACCAATACCTGATACAGTCAAGGTCCTGTTGATGAAAGAGTGTTTTGCATATAGTCTTTTACTCATGCTAGGTAGTCACACACTTGATAGGCAATAGCCAATACAAGAAGGGTTTAAAATGTATGGCTTCAGACTGTGATCCATAAGGAAAATAGGAGAATTTCACTGATATAGTGCGCCAGATAGACTGGAAGACTGAGGAGCACAAAAAATAAGTAAAAATGATCTGCAAGGCCTTAATCACAGCCATATGTCTCAATTTATAATTTCTGAATTAAGAATTATATGCTGGTACTTTTAGCAAACCAAACATCCGTCCCTTCCAGCAACATACAGACATTTACATTCTTCAGAACTAGATTATATATAGCATTAAATTAATAAAGTAATAAATTAATGTTCTGACCTTTGCAACTATAAAAGCAAATGGTACTCACTTTTCTCTAAAAGGCAGGCATAGGTTCTTCAGAAAAAATGGCTACCTACAGGATTACATTTATAACTTAATTCATTTTCTGACCTGTGAAATTTTCAAATAAACAGCACCTTCTTCCCCAAAATAATCTTCCAAAAATAGTGACTGTTTGGGGAATTATATTAATAACGTAATTCATGTTCTGACATTTACAACTAATAGAGCAAGCGATTCCCTCTCACCAAAACAAAGCACACTGAGATTTTATGGAAATGGTGACAGCCTAGAACATTAAATTATAATGTTAATTCATAGCTTGACTTGGGCAGCTAGAAGAGCAAATGCCATTACAGCCCACAAAAAACATACACGTAACATTAAATTAATGAAATAATTCATGTTGCATAAAACATATTTCTCCACAAAAATGCACACATTGAATTTGTAGGAAGAGTGATTTCTTTAAGGAATAGTGACTATCCAGAACATTAAATTGATAACTTAATTCACAATCCAACCTATTTAACAAGCAAAGCTATCCATTATGCTTACTAATGGCTTTATAACAAAAAAAAATTAGAAGCAGCTTTTGTCTCATAGCCCACAGCTGTTACTGTAGGTCTAAGAAGTGGGTACTACTTGAAGCCCATATGTATATATGTTTGTGTGTGTGTAAATGCATGTATGTCATTTAATCTAAATGACAGAATATCAGACACAACAGACTGAACACAACTGGTCTAAATATACTTTCTCTGACCAGTATAACTCAAAAATAAATAAATAATTACTCATGTGTGCTTGCCCTAAGTGTAATCCTAACTCTACCCGACCCCCTAACCCCAGATCTACACATTATGTTACTAAAACCCCTTTCCCTAACAGTATCGCTACCAAGACAACACTTGATCTCAGTTTTGTAGCTGAGATTTACTGATATAGGGCTTTTTTGTGGGAGAGAAGTATTCAATATATTGAGATTCACTCTTATGAGTCATTAAATATTTTGTGAGTCTTTGTTTTTGTTATTTCATTTGTGATTCTTTCATTTGAGTTTTCTACCTTTCATGACATAATCATGTGCATATGTATATGAGTCTTTAAACAATTACTGTATAGATGTGTACAGAGGTCATCAGAGATGGAGAAATTAAATAATAAATCATTCAATAATAAATTACAATTGGTAACAATGGTATTTAGCTTGCTTCAGTGGCAGCTCATAAATATTAATCACTGCCAACACAATTTTCATGACTTTTACGTCTTAGCTAAAACACACTACTATCCCAGAATTGTCATTAGGTTTAATACTTATATTCAATTTCCTACATAAATCATTAAGCATGTGTCAAATTCTTATAAAGTTGATATCTATCAAAATTAATATTTGCAATGGTAGTTTCACAAACATTTGCAAACATTTTCAGATAACTTTACAGTGGGATGTAGGGGGAGCAGGGTTCTAATATTTTAGGTACACATATATTTGAAACAGTATTTCTAGTATCACTTTTAGAGTTAACTTTTCACATATAGGTACAATACTAGAACTACTCAGCAAAATCTATTCTAGGTTTTGGAACAGAATTCTTTCCCTTAGGATCTGATGATATTTCAGACTCATTGAGTATTTCTAGGGGCATGTTATCCTGAAGCTGTTGCTTCCTCTTGGCATATACATTTTTATTGCTTTGCTCCTCAAATACCTTCATAGAACATGTCTTTGAATCATCTGCTGATATATTCCAAACTCAGCAAAAGGCTCTAGGGAAGTTCATGTGGGTAATTTGTATTAGCCAAGCCCACAGACTGCTGCCACATTTCCATGGAGCTTTTTCTGTATGATCGCTATAGTGCTACATGCCAGAGCCTTCTTACCACTGTAGGGTTATAGCGGTCTTTGATTCACTCCTTCAAAGTGCTCTGAGCAATCATGCTACAAATAGGATTGCACAGTGTGTTATGTGTTTCTGAATCCCAGTCATGGTCTGAATGATGCAATCAGTACAGAACCTGCTCTATATTGTTACCTAGAAAAAGTGGCATTTGTCTTTAACCTGGTCATGTGATACAACTAATTATATATCAGGTACTAGTAAGTATTTTTATAAGTCTGATGAAGAGTAAGAGTGCTCAAAAGCTAACTCACAATTAGTTTTATTGTGTGCTATTTAGTTCATTTTAATGAACTCCAAACCACTGACAGGCATTTTTGTTAATTTTTATTGTATAGCTTTAGTGCTTTTGAATGGGGTGTTTAGTTAATGTCTGTTGTTTATAACCAGAAAATATGACTATAAGAGCATCAAAATAGTAACTTAATTTGCCTGCTGACCTATATAAAGTCTGTCTTTTGTTAATTTAAGGAGTTTTTTGGAGTCTGCTTAACATGCATGTGAAACATTTTAGAGTATATGGTTGTGTCTGATGGCTCTGCAAAACTGCCCATATAAGTTTCCAGTGCTTCCACTGTATAAGTGGTGACTCTAATGGCATAGTAAGGTTAGTATTACTATTTGTATTGCTGTAGAACATATGTTTAGTAAGATCTGTACATTGTTTTCAAATATTCTTTTGGAAATGCAGACACACACAGCTGAAATGGCTTTAAAAGGCTTCTAAAAATGTAGAATCTGTAATATAATTTCTTTTTACACAGTAACAGCAACTCCAAGTTGAGTCTGATTGTTCCTTCTTTAGGGGAAATAAAAATAATGTTTATACTCATATTATGCTTAAATGAGACCCTTCCACATGCCTTTGCATGCTCTCTTCTGTTCACCTGTCCAGTTTTGTTATTTGAACACTTCTGTAAAGGAGACACTAAACGGCTTCCTACTCCAGGAGTAAAAAGGCTGTGCTCCTACAAGGTATGATCCCAAGTTTCAAAAGTGAATATAATGTGTGATATTGTATTATGTCTAATAAGAAATATGTAGTTAAGCAATTATATCTAGTTAATAATCCATGCATGCTGTTTTGTCTCTGTTACCTTTGTAACATGCTTACAGTAAAGTGTAGGACTTAACTTGATTACAGATTTTTGAGTTAAGTGTAAAAGATTGCATTACCTTCTGCTGTAATACATTTCAATGCATTACTCATGAGCTTTGTATTGTTTACCATATGCTTATGTCAAACAACTTATTTATTTTACCTGACTAATATTGTATAACTAGCTGCCTATATCTTTTTAAAAGGAATAAACTTCCCTTGTCAAATACTGTCTTAATATTGTTCACTATGTGGACCTAGCAAGCACCACTTCTGCCAATAAAAATGTACATTGAGTACTCAGAATCAATTAATTAAATAAATCACTTATTTCATATTCTGGCCTGTAAGTTAAAGAAATTGAAAGTATTTTTTTAGAGTATGCTTAAAATGCATTTGGTATCTTTCAGTCTATGGTTGTAGCTGATGACTCTGGGAGCAATCAAATGAAAGATTCCAGAATATCTACAGCTTTTTTGGTAGTATAACCAGGTTACTGTCATTTGTTCATTTTGCACTTCAAGCAATATCCTGCTTTTACCTGTAAAAAATAAGTAAATTAATTAAGAAAATCATGCTGTGCACACATGAATTGCAATATGCTCCTCCCAGTCCCATTTTCCAGCAGCCGAGCAAAACTGACTTATAAAGCTAAGCCTTTACCATAATTATTATTCTCATGTAATAATTTTAAAAGCCACTACCATTTGCTGATTCTACCATCAAATCCACTTAATTTCTGCCACTAACTCATTTTACCCTGCTCTCTAACAGTTCATATTCAAAAGTCATGACATACAATAGTACTTAGTTACAAGTGTACAAATGTAACATATGACACATTGCAGTTTGCTGTAAGAGTACTATTAATTCCAAGCATTGGGCACTAAGCAGTAGTGGCAGGGAAATACAGTCAAACACCATCCATGTTGTCTCACACACACACATACACATGCACACAAACACACATGCACGCACACACACACACACACACACACACACACACACACACACACACACACACACACACACACTGAGAAAAAGAAACATATCAGTTAGCAACAACATATAAATGCCCAGAGGCTAGCTAGAGGAAACACATATTTCATATGAGTCAGACAATAAAATCTAGCTTTTCAATAAATTTAGTGACAGCTGACAGTCTTATGAGTATTTTACTTACCAGCATCTGATTACAAAAATTGACACTCATCATTTTACTACTAATTTACACTAATAGGGCAGCTGTAAAAAAGAAATGTTTTCTCAAAATAGCTACCCAGCTATGGCTTCTGCATATCATTTACTGTCGGGTGATATACACCCAAACTCTGGTCAACCAGCTTGCACCATAGCCCCAGTAAATGTTATCAGTAAAATATAACATCCTTCCCAAAGACCATTCATGGGATAATGCCAATTATTTTAAAATTACATATCTACATGTTCCTAACTTGTACAGTAAGGGTAAAAAAACATCCCTGGGATTCAGTAAATTCTGTTCACATGAACCCTACATGGAGTTTACATGTGTGTGTAGTGATACGTGGTGAGCAGCAGTGCTAATTGGATATTCTTGCCGTGCACTGCATTTAAACATAAATGAGTGCAGTTTTGTGGCTGGCAACAGCGCTGCCAGCCAGTAAACCATGCAACGCAACACAGATAGCAAATCTGTTTAACTCAGAGCACAGAAGGTTAGCAGGTTTGTGTGGAATACCACGACAATCACTGGGGCTTAACATATAATATTTCCTGTATCTCTCAATATCTTAGTGCAAGAAATCTGGACAAAACACAAAATAATGGGTGGACAATGACCAAGAAATGTGTTTATTTATTTAATGTTTGTTGACCGGGAAAGTCTGACTGGACACATGCCTTTTTATAAATAATATAATATAATATAATATAATATAATATAATATAATATAATATAATATAACATAACATAATATAATATAATAAGTAGGGACAGATTTAACATATTTGCTCTTTTAAACTTAGAAATCTGCTAGAACAACAAGGGGTTGTTTGAAACATTTTCTGAAGGATATGAAGTCTGAACCTCAAATACATGTAATTATTGTGTGACATCAGTTCTGAGATCATCCCAGTGATATGGCAGAAAACCACAGGTTTTATAGGGAACACATTAAAATATATATAAGGCAAAACATCTGGACATTCTGTGAAAATCTAGACAGTTGAAAGGTATGAAATATGGTCCAAACACAGTACTGGACAGTGTATACAGTGCAGAGTATTGTGAAATCCCATTCCTGGCATTCTGTGTCAAAGTTGTGTAAATGATCTGTAAGGGTACATGGACTGCAATGTAAAATAAACACTCAGAGGAAGTGTGTGTATTGAATAGAGACACAGAGATGAATTGTAGAAATGAACACAGGGAAAGAGTACAGGTGAAAAAATCTAATGTACAATAGATGAGGGCATGTCAATGGAAGACAGTTGTAGAAGCAACCAATCACATATCAATATGGTACAGTAGGGACTGCACAGTGAAAATGTGTATTATGTGACTGTCACACAAGGTGACATAAAAATGGGGAGGTGTGTGAGATAAGTATCCTTACATGAAAAATGCAGAGGATATCTGTTAGGGATGTTATATACAATTGGGGTAGAGTGCATATTTTGAAGCTGTGCAAACTGATTTGGCTGAATGCAAATGTAATTTC
The DNA here is from genome assembly GCF_019279795.1 of Protopterus annectens. Lineage (NCBI taxonomy): Eukaryota > Metazoa > Chordata > Ceratodontiformes > Protopteridae > Protopterus > Protopterus annectens. The sequence continues at coordinate 227,440,337 of NC_056751.1, read as the reverse complement.
AGCAGAGATCTCCAGCAAGTTAGACACAGGTAAAGGCTTATGGACAACATTAAAAGAAGTAAGCGCAATCATGGATAATATCAGAATAATACCAATAGTAAGTGCATATCTCTGACATAACATATTTGATTTAAAGTGATCACAGATGATTCTGCACAAACACACTTGCACAACTATTATGACATGCCTGCACTCTATGAGGGTAGTCATGCACACTGTACAGGCACTGTAACATCTGCTGGAGGTCTTATGAGGTACACTGCTAAACCTGTATGCGATCAATACAGGATAGTTGATTTGTGTGCATGGCAGATATATATGGTACAATCCACACGGTCACAAATGTTACCCATGCCATTAATGTTAGCAAACAGCTATGCATATGTATACTGTGCACGTCACCAGAACAGGTAGTGCATATGCATCTGGTGTAACATACTCAGTAGTTGTGTTGGATACAAGGAAGTAGTCAGCACTGTGACCACATGCTGGTGGATGTTCCACTTACCATCTACCCCAGGACACAGGTCACATACCTAATGGTATGATTATAGGATGTGCTGTCTACATTATACTTGGGTTATGTGTTTGTTTTCCTGATGTAACAAATCCCTCCATGTTTTTGTCATTGCAGGTGTTGTCATGGCTGTAGCAGCAATCTTTGTTGTGTGTTGATAATGTCTGCATTATACTAATATCACAGTTGGAGTCAATGATTGCCCACAACCTGTAGTCCTTCAGACAGCTGTTTGGACACAGGATGTGTATGTCATCTGTGATGTCTGTCACGTAAATAATGGATAGGAAAGAGTATAGCAGACTGCCCTGATGTGTGCACCTGATCACCGCACATGGGTTATAGGTCACTTCACACATTTCAACATATTTAGATGCCATGCATGTGATACAGTGGTATACCCACTGGGTGATATAGGTGTTTATGGCCACATCTGACAGTGTTGTGAATACCTCAGTGTGGATCTGTGTCAAATGCCTTGGAGTTGTCAAGTTCAAAAGGATGATAGTGCTGTTGTCATGCATGCCCTCTATGACCTCTTTGAGGACATCTAACAGATGTAACAGACATCATGTAGCATTAACAATTTACACATGTCTGTTGCACACAGTCAGGATATTACTAATGTCCATTTAGAAAAGGTCCATGATGACATGTTGGTCTGTCTCACAGATGAAGGGAGTCAGGATGGGTCTATACATGCATGCATCAGATGCTGTCCCCCCTCCCCATCTTAGATGGATGGATGTTGATGTACACCTTTCTATAGGAACATAGTCTGTGTGCAGGATGTATTGAAATGTGTATTCAACTGTGTCAGGAAGGTGTATGTGATGAGTCACATGATAGGTGATCTGTGATGTTGTCACAGCCCATTGATTCTGTGTGATAGGCCTGGATGAAGGTAAGGCAGTGCATACTGGCTGTTCCAATCTGGTTTAGGGTTTGAACACAATCTCCCTTGCAGGTATCATTGGGAAACTCTCACAGCTGCTAATTAAACCTTATGTCTCTAGATGGGTAAGTAAGTGGCTCACTGACAGAACACATACTATGAAAGTTGGTGAATCAACCTGTACCAATAGAGCTGTCACCATCGATGTACCCCAGGGATCTGTGCTTGGCCCTTTACTGTTTGGAATCTATTTCTCAACAGTTCATGTTAAAATATACTGCCTTTGACTTACCATGTTTGCTGATTCTGGCATACTGGGTGCAATCACTAAATCCACCTATGATGCCAACATGCTACAGTAGGGGCTAACACAGACAAATGATTGGTGACAAAGCCACATGGTCTACAAATAAATGCAAAAATGTGTCTTCATTTTTTCCTTCTGAAAAGTGGAATTCTCTGCTAATTACAGCATTGACAACAGTCTCGCTATGCTGAAACCCAGTGATGCAAGCACTGGGAACACATGTACATTGCAATCTGAACTTTGACCACCAAGTGTCGTCACTGGTATTGAAAGCTGATGTACTCATAAGTCATGCCATTGTATTAAGAGCTGAGAATTATATTACAACACTGCACTCAAACCTCATCAAACACTAATATAGAGTTTAATGCTCTCTTTTGCATGTACCTCACCAGACACATGCAGCAGCTGGAGAGAACACAGGGGTTTCTCACCAAGAAAACACAGTGCCTAAAAACCATGCCATGATGTATGTGGATAGACTGAAAGCCATGTCACTGTAATCTGTATCGTATAGGATGAGGAGACTTCTGCCTGGCCTCCTGGCAAGTCTCTGACCCTGCCCTGGTGGGAATAGTGCACATTCACAAATCAAAAATAGCTGATGACATCAGCAGTGTCTGTTAAGGAGAATATGGTAATAATGGTTTCCCACATGCTGTTGTAAAAGGTGCTCTGTAATGTCAAGCAAGTACACACACATAATATGGCAGTATCCGTGTCCCACATGCTGCTGTAAATGGCTGTTTGTAATGTCAAGCAAGTGCGCGCACACACACACACACACACACACACACACACACACACACACACACACACACACACACACACACACACACTAGTTGACTGCATTGAGAACAGAACCCCTAACTATCTAAGAACACACTACAGAAATCAATAATTCACACAAGTGCCACAGCACAAGTCTAACTTTTACAAGGCTGTAGGGCAACTTATAGCAGATGACTCCAGCACTGGATGTAGGAGAGAAGATGTTGGGAGGCTTTCAAGAAATGAATGTGTAGGCATGTGCACATATCAAAATATGTCGATCCATGGGATTGGAGTGGTAACTATAGGACACACAATTCTGCTCTTCTGGCTAGACACACACTCACGCACACACACACACACACATATATACACAGTTGACTGCAGTGAGAACAGAACCCCTACCTAAGTACACAGATTACAGAACTCAGTATTTTATGCATGCACCATAGCAGGAGTCTGATTTTTACAAGGTTGTAGGATAACCTGTAGTGCATGACATCAGCACTGGATATAGGAGAGAAGATGATGGGAGGCCTGCATAGGTTTATAGCTTCATAGGTTCCTAGGAGGTTACTAGGCTAATGGTCCTATGGCCTTTACAAACCTAGCTGAGTAAAAACACAGGTACCCTTATTGAGCATAGATAGATGTTTGGGGTCTATATTACCTTATAAAAAAAACCTAGTCAGCAAACCCCTGTTTGCCGACCAATAAACCACAAACTCTCACATCTTCAAAAAGCCACTTCACTGATTTTTTTCCTGGGGGAGAAATTGCTTGGCCATCATTGGGAATTTGCCCTTTTCTCCACTGTAGTGAAATCTCTGAATTGGTATATTTAATTAAGGGGATGTGGGAGGCATAACCCCCCCCCCCCACATTGGGAGGTGTGGGATGAAAAGCCCCCCACTTTGAAGGGTTTGAAATATTATCTAATTTTTGGTTGGCCAAGTGATTTGTTTTTCCCCTAGGTGAAAATTTGCTGAAGTCGCCATTCGAAGACATGATAGTTTGCTGTTTATTGGTTGGTGAACAGACATTCACTGACTAGGTTTTTTGATAAAGTAATATAGATGCAGATGTTCATTGTTAGCAAGGAGATTTTGTGATCCACACTGATTTCCCCTGTCCTTGAGAAACATAGGTGCCACCCCTGGGGTGAATTTATAATCACCCATCCAGTTGTCAAATTTGCACTTGAATAGGGTCATTGAGGAGCATTGCTTCACATGCAGTGGGAGCCTAATACAGAGAAGTGGCAATTGCTGGGAGATATATCTGTCTCTTCAGCATATTCTGTTTATGTCACAGGCTAGGCTGAGATCCTTGAAGCAAGTTATTCTTGTCCCATTTGATTTCCGGATTCCAGCATTTACATTAGAACAGGGACTGAGAATGCTCTGTAACCAGACCCAGGTCACCTCTCAGCAGCTTGTATGATACTAAATACAGTGACTGGGCTTTCAGTCTTTCCATGTATTTCATGTTTTGGAGGCCCTGGATTCTCTTTGTTAGAAACCTCTGTGGTTTCTCCAGTTGCTGCAGGTGTCTGATGAGGTACATAGAGAAGGGAGCATTGTACTCAATTAGTGCTCTGATAAAGGTCAAGTACAGTGTAGCTATGACCTCCCTGGTTTTGGATGTGATGCACTTAGTTATGAAGTGGACAATGCAGAATGTATGTCTTACCACTATGGACACAGTGATTGAAGTTTAGATTGCTATCAACCTGTGTTCCCAAGTCTCACACCACTGAGTTTGAGCTTATAGGGGTGCTATGTACAACATAATTAGCAGGCCTACAGTTTTTTCAAAGGGGACAATGAGGCATTTTCTTGTGTTAAGTTTCAGTCTGTGAGTTTGGCATCAATAATTTTTCTGTGTCAGACCTTTCTGCAATAAGTTAACATCATTAGGGGACTCTATATGATTGCACCCAGTGAACAGTCATCTGCAAACTTGGCAAGCCACAAGCCATTTACCTTCACCTGGACTTCAGAAAAATAATTTCCAAACAGTAGAGGGTCCAGTACAGATCCTTGGTGTACATCACAGGTAACTGGTCTACTAGTGGAGGTGGAGTCCCAACTCTGACAGTGTGCGCTCTGTCGGTAAGCCAGTTGGCTACTCATCTAGTAATGTATGTGTTTGTAGATCAATATGTGTGTATGTACCTTTAAGAAGCTATCCAAGTGCTTGCACAAGTGCATGAATACTGAGCATGTGCAAGCTAGACTAACATTTTGTAGTAAGCAGTTGAGATGTAAGCATTATGTACATAAGATCTGTCTGCTAACTAGTTTGTTTGTATTTTATGATGCTGCTATCCATCCTGATGTGTTTCTATGTATTAAAGCATCTAAACAAAATACCCTGCCTGCTTGTCATCTATGTTACAAAGAGATAAGCAACATGGTGTAGAAGCAGCATGTCTGAAGGGCATGAAGTTAGAGGCGGCATTGCTAAAACAACTTAAGGCACTTGCTTGGAACTGGTGGAATATAAAGCAGTGAATCTTCCCTAAAATGTTTTTACTTTGCAAAACAGGGCAGAAATGAATTTCAGATATTAGAACTTGCTCAGCACTATTTCTTTTTTGTAAAATATGAAACGAGGGATACAGAACATTCTAAATGATATTTGCATAAACCAATATGTATGACATTAATAATTTCCAATTACTATGGAAAATGTTTGAAATAAAGTCTGAATTGCATAAAACAAATAAAATAAAGGGAAATGACTGCATTTTTGCAAAGCATGTATTTTTCATATTAAACAAAGATATCTGAGTTATCAGAAGTGTATAAAGTGTTTGCATGTTTGTGCAGTGTTACAGTAAAGCTATTTCGCAAAAGTACAGCCATTACAGGCCATATTACGCAGAATGCAGCCATTACATAGCATATTTTGCAAAGTACAGTATTTTAGAGAGTTTATTGTGCACTTGAATATTATTACAAGCTCACAGAACAGTTTGTTCATACATAATTACAAGGGCCATATTTTCAATGTGTTTGTGTATACTTTGTGGACATGGCAGATGGATTTTGAAAACCCAGTGCACGTGTGTTTGACAATAATATTGCAGAGAGCTAGGGAGTGTTTGAGCAAGAGTATGACATTTTCATATAGGCTGCATTTTCTGATAAAGTTGACTGTACAAAGGAATTTATTCTACTTAATTTAGCTGGGTCAGAAGCCACGGAAAGGAAATGTTCATGTGTGTATGCACCTGCTATCTATACTGGAGAGGGGGAAAACCATCACATTGTTGTACAGGCTGAGTCAAGGGAGGACCCAGAGTGCTTAAAACATAAATTTAGAGAAATGTGTAAGCCCCAGACAAATGTTACAATGGAAAGGTACTGATTTTACACAAGGGATCAAAAGCCTAGTGAAACTTTTGCATCATATATAACCGACTTGAGAAATAAGGCTAAAATGTGCAGGTTTGGTGATTTAAGGGATGAGTTGATAAAAGACAGAAATGTGTGGTATTAAAGATGATGTTGTGAGAAAAATTTTGCTTCATGACAGTGATTTAACTTTGAATAAGGCCATTAAGATTTGTCAGCTATATGAGCTTACAGAAAAGCACACAAATATGCTTACAAATGAGAAAACACAGTGACAAAGCTCGGTTAGCTGGGGTATACTATTCCTGGCTCCACAAAGTCTGTGCTGCAAATTTTCCCTTAGAACTAGGCAAGCTTCAACTCAAGTGCTTCAGATCAACTGCTCTTATTGCAGCACTTGCATAACCCAAATCAGCACTTGTCCAAATCTCCTAGACAGCACTATTATTTTCCAAATCTCCTAGACATCACTATTATAATACAGCATAAGACCCTCGATTGTCCGCAAGACAAGTGAAATTTACTTTTCTAAGCATGTCCAGAGGTCAGCTTCAGGTGCACTCTCCAGTTCATCTGGTGGAATTGGGCATCCTGAGGCAATGTCACAACTGCCTCATGTATACAGACAACCCTCTCCTCTTACCTCTAGACACAAACACTTGTGAGAGATGCAAATACACAGCCAGACTGGAGGCTAAGCACTCTCAACCCATGACTGTAACAGACAGTCAAGAGGAGAAGAGACACACTAGCATCACACCACCAGTCACACATGGATCTACAAAACAAGCACCGGCAAAACATACACATAAATACATAAAAAACATATTTGGAGGCACTAGGTACCAAACTGAAAAAGAAACAGGGCCCTCCAAAGCAGACAAGCAAGCAACCTGCACCTCCAAACACAAGCCAGAAAACACATAATTCACCTCAGCAGTGTGCCTCACGACAGCCCCTAAGGTAAAACACCATACCCAACACGCTAGTAATAGGAGACTCTATATTAAGGCACACAGATGTTCCACTCACCAGGCTGAACAAGGAGAAGGTTACTGTCAGCTGCCTGTCGAGTGCTTGGATCCACCACATAACACAGGCACTTAGGTCACTCCGGAACAAGTACAAGTATGACGCTGTCATTGTACATGTTGTGAATGATCTAAGACGTACTTCCCTGGACTACATGAAAAGAGACATTGAGGAGCTCTCTGATCATGTAGCCCAAGCTGGTATGACCCTGACCTTGAGTAGCATACTACCTTCACCTAGAATGATACCACAATACAAAGACAAAATGATCAATTTCAACAATTGGCTAAGCTTCTGGTGTCATTCTAAGGGGATCCAGTGTCTGTCTGCCTGGGATGACATGACAGACAAGCCTCACTGTTTTGCCAGAGATGGTTTGCACCTGTCACCCCTAGGCTTTTTAATACTGGCCAAGGCTCTTTCCCATAGTGCCTTTTTTAGGCAAGGCTCAAAGGACAAACCAAACACCGTAACCAGCACAGGTAACCAAAAACTAAGGGTAATGCTACTCAACACCAGAAGTCTCAACCTCAAAATGCACGCACTCGAGGCACTCCTCAGTATGGAGAAAATCGATGTTTGTGCAGTGACGGAAACCTGGTTCAAGGCTCCAGAGAGCACCCCAGCACTGCCAGGTTACAATTCATATCATACCTTCCAGCCTCAGTTACCGGATCGCAGTACAAAGTGTGGAGGTGTATCCATATTCATCAAGGATACCCACATCTCCAGGTTAGTGGCACAGCATGATGCCCCAGAGATCATCCATGCTCAACTATCAGCAGGCAAAACCACATTTCAAGTTGTCGCCTGTTATAGATCACCGCCATGTCCCAAGATGCTCACTCAGCATACCTTGAGGCATTGGAAAATATAAAGGTCCTAACCAACACCATAATTTTGGGTGATTTCAACTACCCTGGTATAGACTGGGCGAACTACCAAAGTTCTAACTCTTATGCCCAGCGGTTCATAGAATTTATAAATTCAAATGCCCTTGAACAACTGGTATGTTCTCCCACTAGAGGGGACAACATATTAGATTTAGTCATCACAAATATGTGCGCCCATTGTACCATACCCATTATCACTCCCTCTCTGGCCAGATCACACCACAAACTGATAACCCTGAACATCCTCACCCCTCCACCTCCCCCAGTCAAAGAAACCATCGTAAAAAATCTTTCCAAAGCAAACTTCAAACTACTTGCGTCAGAAGTGGAAAGCTTCACTATTCCCTTGCAGAAGGATAATGATATCCTGGATGCAGAATCCTACACCAAGGCACTTTATATACATCTTCAGGATTGCATGGGCCGTGCTATCCCCAAAAAAACAAGACTCCTTCCTCAAGCAAGAAGAAACCACTCTGGTGGACCCTGGCCATAAGCAAACTATACAATAAAAGGAGGAGACTTATACAAAAAAAGGCAAAATCTCAAGTAGAAAAATCATCCCTGATCAGCATTAGTAAGAAATTGAGGTCCCTCATCAAGTCAACTAAAGCCAATTTCGAAAAGAAAGTTGCCAAGGATGCCAAGGATAACCATAAGGCCTTCTATGGTTACGTCAAAAACCTAAATGGCAACGCTCAGGTCTGTTCTGAGCTAGTACAAAATGGAACAAAATATACTGACCCCACTGACATTGCCAACATCTTGGCTGACAGGTTCAGTGCAAATTTCTCCCCCCTCCCCCCTCCCCAGCTGCAGAGCCTATTACTATTCCAGGGGAGTGTGTAACTCCAATTATTACTGATACATTGGTTAATAAGGCTCTATCTAAAGCTAAAAACACTGCCTCCATGGGACCAGATGGTGTCCTGGGCTGTGTCATATGCAAGCTCCAAAATGAATTAACCCTGCATCTGAATACCCTGTTCAGTCTCAGCCTCTCGACAGGATATGTGACCATAGAATGGCACACAGCAATGGTGATTCCACTGCACAAGGGTGGGCCCACAACAGACCCTGGGAACTACTGATCAATAAGCCTGACCAGTCTGATCTGTAAGGCAATGGAGCAAATCATTATGGAACTCATAAATGGAGAGATTGGAAACCTCCAAACACTTGACCCCACACAGTTTGGCTTCGTCAAGGGCAGATCATATCTCCTGAACCTGGTGGACTTCTTTGAGACAGTTACTCAGGGTTTAGATAAGGGAAAGGAGGTACACATGGCTTACCTTGACCTTGCTAAAGCATTTGACACCATTCCCCATTCGGGTATTATTGATAAACTCACCAACCTGGGCATAAACCCTTACGTCACAAGATGGATCGCAAACTGGCTCTCAGACAGATCCCACAAAGTAAGAGTAGCGGGATCTATGTCTGAATCCAGACCAGTAATGAGCAGTGTGCCTCAGGGCTCTGTCCTGGGGCTCCTACTATTTGGCATATACTTCTCAGAAGTATAGGCAAGCACCGAAGGGCTGTGGCTGACCAAGTTTGCAGACGACTGCAAACTGGGTGCTATAATAGAGTCTCCGGCCGACATGGATATCCTCCAGAAGGACTTAATGAGACTGATGCATGGTGTCAAAGCCATGATCTCAAGCTAAATGCTAAAAAATGCGTAGTAATCCCCTTTGGAAAAAACAGAGTACCCACGAACTACCACATAGGAGGTAACCCCTTGAAATCTGAAGAAGTAATAAGGGATCTAGAGACCCAAGTAGATAGTCAGCTTTCCTTTGATAACCATGTTGCCAAGGTGGTTAGAAAATCTTTCTATGTGACCCATCTGATCATGAAAGGGTTGGCATCAAGATCTAAGGATGTAGTGGTGCCCCTCTACTCTTCCCTCATCAGACCCATTATTGAGTACAATGCACCAATTGGAATGTACCTGGCCAGGCATCTCCAGCAGCTGGAGAGACCACAGAGGTACCTCACTAAGAGGATTACTGGCCTCAAACAGTTGCCCTATGCAGCACGATTGAAAAAACTAAGGCTTTTCTCTGTTGCATACTGCCTTCTCAGAGGTGATCTCTGTCTAACATACAGAGCCATGTCCAACCCAAAACTGGTGAACATACTCCATCTTAGCAAAACCAAATCTACTCAAGCTACATGCTTTAGGGATATAAACCTCAGCACAACAACGAATAGAACATGCTGGATGGATAGATTCCCTTCACAAAGACTTCCCTTGCTATGGAACAAGGTCCCGATCTACATAAGACAGAGCCCCTCACTATCACTCTTCAAGAGGAACCTTGATGAGTGGATGGGTAACAGAAAGTTCACACCAGGGAATCATACCAACAGCTCTACTAGATAGGGGCCAAGGGTACTAGCTGCTAGATCAAGGGCCTAGGGAACTAACCAAATGTGGCTGGGCTAATATATGCCTTCAGGCAGATAGCCCAGTACCTACCTATGAACCTATGAACCTATGTTGATAGTATGCAACATGTTATTAAAAGAAACAGGGCCAAGCACATAGCTGCAACTTTAGCCCCTGCAGCACTCACTGGTAAACCCCAGAACTTTCCAGCAAATTCCAGAGATTGCACAGTCTCAGTGAAGCATAACAGTGAGTCAGCAAACTCAAACCATGGGTCCCAACGTAGTTTCATTGCCAGTTGTTGTAACTGTGGTGGAAGTCATGAATCTAAAAGGGAAAATGTTTAGCTTTTGGTCAGCAGTGCCACAAATGCAATACATGGAATAATTTCAAAAGGTTTTGTAAATCAAAATGCCCACATTCTTTTATTAAAAGGGAACATTTTAAGAAATGAGTTGATAAATTAGAGAGCTGCAGCCCTACTCTTTATGTGGATGGTGTGTCAGTCCTTCATGAAAAGGTCAATGCAGTAGATTTAAGGGTAAAGAATGAAGTAATTTTGTACTGTTTGGATAAATGGCAAACTCAAAGAGCTTAAAGTTGATACAGGTTCAAAGTGCAATGTTATGTCAGCAGAAGCATTTGCTACAGTGTGTCATGGTGAAAGGCTTGATTTGGCAAGATGTGCAAAGCTTGTTACTTATGGAGGTGAAGAAATTTAAACCAATGGCTCAGTAGTGCTTTCATGTTACTTTGCTGGAAGAAGCTATGACTTGTTATTTTATGTGGTCAAGAGGCACATCCAGTCATTATTAGGGCTCAGAGACAGTTTGAAAATGGGACTGCTTTCATTTAACAAGAAAGCCCATCATGTTAGATTAAAAGACCACTACTCTAATTTTGTCCAGTACATTTTTTCTACCTAAGCTGATCTTTTCGAAGACAGACTAGGCAAACTACCAGTTGTGTACGCCATGAAGTTAGACCCAAAGGTCAGTCCAGTTATCAGGTCAGCACATAAAGTTCCAATAGCCATGCAGGACAGAGTCAAACCTGTGCTAGATAAGATGGTGCGACAAGGTGTGATTTGTCCAGTTGGAACCCAAACTGAATAGGTATCTTCCAAGGTGGTAGCTCATAAGAAAATCTCAGATGACATCAGAATATGTATTGATGCACAAGATTTGAACAAAGTGCTAAAAAGACCTCATCATCCAATTCGCATAGTCAAATGCTACTATTTTTTTCTATCTCAGATGCAAAGAGATCATTTTGGAAAATTCAGCTTCACAAAAAAAATCATCATTGCTCACTATGTTCAGTACTCCATTTGGCAGGTGTAGATTTTTGAGAATGCCATTTGGGATAAATTCTGCAAGTGAAGTCTTTCAATGTGCAGTGGAGAAAATGTTTTCTGGATACCCTTGTGCTATTATAGTCAGCAACATACTAGCAGGAAGTCATGATGAAGCATAGCATGACAGAAACCTCAGAAAAGTTCTAGAAAGAGCATGTCAAGTGAATCTTAAGCTCAATCCACACACATTCAAATTCAGGCTACATGAAGTTACTTATGTTGCTCATTTATTTAGGAGTACAGGCTAATGACCAGACCCTTCAAAGCATACAGCCATTCTCAAGATGCCAGCTCCAGACAATGTTCAAGCCCTGCAATTTTTTCTTAGCCTGGTTAACTAGCTAGGTAAGTTCATTCCAGACTTGAGCCAACTTTCAGCACCACTCAGATAGCAGACATGTAAAGATGTATCATGGCCTTGGTTAGAGCAGCACCAGAGAGCATTTGAAGTCCACCAACTCTCAGATACTATGACGTTCCCAAGCCAGTTACTCTTTCCTGTGATACTTCAAAATTTGATCTTGGTGCAGTCATTCTACATGATTAACAACTTGTTGCCTATGCATCGAGAACTCTTACCGAAACTGAGATACAGTATGCCCAAGTTGAGAAAGAGCTTTTGGCAACTGTGTTTGCATGTTCGAAGTTCCATGATTATGTTTATGGTAGACCTATCCAGATCAAAACAAACCACCAACCTTTAGTCACTATCTTGAGAAAGATTATGCATTCAGCTTTAGCCAGACTGCAATGCATGATGCTGAGAATGCAAAAGTATAATTTCAATCTTGTCTACAAGAAAGGCAAACTTCTTTTTCTTGCTGATACATTATCTAGATCACCCAGAAACACCACAGAACAGCATGAGAATGAGAACATTGATTTTGATTTTGAAGTCATGGAAGTGAGAAATTTTTCTTCCACACGTTTTGATGAGCTGAGAGATCACATAGCCATGGATAAAGTTTTACAAAGGCTCAACCACTTTATCAATCAAAGATGGCTGGCAAAGCAATCGAGTTTACCTCAAGAAGTGAAACCTTATTTTCCACACAGAGATGAGATTTTGGCTGACAAAGGTATCATCATGAAATGTACAAAAGTAATTGTTCCAAAGTACTTGTAACAAGAGTACATTACTATCTTGTGTTGTGGTCACCCAGGAACTGACTCTACCAAAAGAAGGGTGAGAGAACTAGTATTTTTGCCTTCTGTGTCACAAGCTATTGAGAGAGCACTTTTATATTGTTCCATGTGTAATAGTACTAAGCCACATCAGTAGAAGGAACCACTTCAGCTAAACCAAATTCTGGAACTACCTTGGTCTATAGTAGCCACAGACATTTTCGAGTGGAATGGTCAACATTATTTGGTATTAGTAGACTTTTACTCCAATTGGTTTGAGATTTACTTACTCCCTAATCTAGCCTCCAGTACTGTCATTAATAAGATGAAGCATAATTTTGCAGTGCATGGTAGCCCACACAAAGTTATTTCTGACAATGGTTTGCAGTTTACATGTCAACAGTTCAAATGATTTACTGAAGAATGGGACTTTACTCACTTCACAAGTAGCCCTGAATACCTGCAGTCAAATGGTGGCCAGAACATGCAGTTCAAATTGCAAAACAGTTACTTGAGAAGACAAAATGAGATAATAGTCATGTTTTCCTGAAACTCTTGAATCTCAGAAATGTTCCTCATGATAAATATCTTGGTTCAGCTGCTCAAAGACTTATGTCAAGACAAACCAGAACCACATTACCAATCAGTAGTCAATTGCTGGTTCCATGTGTTAAGAACAACAAGACAGTGAAAGCCGATCTGTTGAAGAAGTGTTTAACCCAGAAGTACTACTCTGATAAAACCAGTAAACCACTCAATCCATTACGAGAAGGAGAAGTGGCAAGGATGCAAATGTCCAGAGGTTATGATCGAATTGGTGTCATGAAGAATATTTGCCCATACCCAAAATCATACATCGTGGAATCACAAGGAGCAGTCTTTAGATGGAATCAGAAGCATTTGAGACCATTGTCTGAGCCTATACCACAGCACATAGCCTGTCAGAAGGAGTCTATCTCAAAGTGAGTTATCCAGTGTTCCAATTCCAGAGAACATTCCCATTCCTGTGACAAATCCAGAAGTTCCTGATACGAGTTGTGCACCGCCGACTGCTCTGTTGCTAAATTTGGTCCAAACTGTTATGTTATGTGATATGGTCACATCTCTAAACCTTGTAACAGATATGAAGCAACTTGGACATGAACATTGTGCTTTGTTTCTAATGTCTATAGTAATGCATGTCTAACTCTGATATTGTTTTTACAAAGGGAAATCTTTTTAAGAGGGAGGATGCAGATCAAATTGTGTGTATGTACCTTTAAGAAGCTATCAAAGGGCTTGCACAAGTGTATAGATACTAAGTATGTGCAAGCTAGACTGCCATTTTGTGGTAAGCAGTTGAGATGTAAGCATGTATGTATGTAAGGTCTGTCTGTTAACTAGTTCATTTCTATTTTATGATGCTGCTATCCATCCTGCTGTGTTTATATGTATTAACGCATCTAAATGAAATACCCTGTCTGCTTGTCATCTATGTTAGACAGAGAGATGAATGACATGTTAGTCCCTAGATGGGAGAGTTTCTCTATGACACCTGAATTGGGGTCTGTGCCAAAATGGTCTTAGTTAAATCAAAATAGGCAGTATGTCCTGTTTTCCCACATCCAGGGCTTTAGGGACATTATCAAAGGAGTACATTATTTTTAATAAGGAAGACCTACTTTTGACAAACCAATATGGATCAGGTCAAAAGTGTAGAAGGCCACCTATGTCATTGTGGATAAGGTCCATGATGAATCTTCCATAGCCTTGCAGATAAGGCTGATTAGGCTTATGGGTCAATAGTTCCCAGGGTCAGTTGCTGGATGTGTAGGCATGTTCAACTGTGAAGATAGTTCTAGTTTTGTGTGTTTCCAGACTGATGTACATTGCAGATCACACAATATTTGATATGAATTTATGTAGTGTAGTTGATATATTTGTAAAAAGTACTGGAGACACCAGGGTTGCAGTGCATGAGAGAGGTAGCACATGGCTGCATTGTAAATATGTGACATATTGCTCAGTTTGTTTCCACATGTAGTTTCATGGGAAAAAGAGTATAATGGACAGTAAACAGCACTAATCCATGTTAAATTTGACTTTGCATAGTGCCGCAGCAAGCAGCGAGTAGCGGGTTTGCTCAACATTTGGCACAGTGTTTGCCTATGTGAGATGCACATTTCTATTATTTTTTCTGTTTGCATGTAGTTAAGCAGTGCACAAATTTGAGCCACATTGCTAAAATTCTGAGAGTTAGCTTTAAGTGCATGAAACACATGTGTTGCTTAGCTGACTCTGTAGCAGCAGGTGTAAATGCATTGACACATTTCTTTTTGAGTCCACATGATACTGGATTCAAATTCAGGTGTTTCTAATACTTTTAAACAGTTTGATAATGTGGTGACATTAATTCTTTATAGTACATGTGTGGCTGTGTGCATTAAGCAGCATTGTGCAGAGGTAACTGGAACATTATAGAGCCGTTCACCATTGCTTGGCATTGGTGGGTGATGCTAAACTCCTTTCAAATATAGAGGCCAAAAAGTGAAGGGATTCAATTATTTTTTCTGCTTCTTATGTGTACTGGGTGTGATTCTATTTTTCTGACCAGATTATAGGTGCTATAATGGGGTAGATAAGAACATGGTGAAATGGGGAGCAAGCAGTGGGAAGAACAAAGGGAAAGCAATACAGGAATGTGCAAGAGGGAGTTAGGTAAGACCCATACCTATCCATTTCTTCAACAGTAAAAACTGATAATATGTGCAGAATATTAACTAAATTTGGACCGTCACCTCCAGAGAGAGAGAGAGAGAGAGGAAAGACAACAACATAATCATGTTGTATAGCCAATTAGACCAAATCAATTGTGTCAAGAAGACACGTGTGAAATGGAGAGCTATGCACTGGATGATATATACTTTTTGTGGGACAGGTGCTCCATTTTTCTTTTTTAATTCAGTAAGGGAAGAATGCTGGGTAAGAGTTGTAGGTACTTCTGGGTCAGCTAAGTTGGGTAGGGGAGGAAGCAAATGCAAACAAACAAGACAAGAAAAAGGGATGGTGAAGTACACAAAATGTTAGAGGATGCCCTTCAAACATGGAGATAGTGAGAATCTACTCCTCACCCACTGGGCTGTCATCACTGCCCCCTTACTCTGCTGGGTGCTGGAGTTCTTGATGTATTCTTCTGCTATGTACAATGAGGGATAGCAGTCTCTCCATCCAGCATAGGTATACACCAATGGTGCAGTGTACAACCTTACGCACTAGACTCTCCATCCAGCATAGGTGTACACCAATGGAGCAGTGTACAACTTTACACACCAACCTTAGAATCTCCTGGAGAGTGTTGAAATTCCCACCTCCACCACTACTCCTGGAGGGTACCACAGCATCAGCTGCTTGGGCAGTACTACCTGAGGGTGCAGATAGTGCAGGGCAGCAGAGGCAGTGCTGCCAGGTTTGTTTGCAGATGTGCTGGGCTTTGAAGTTGGTGTCGGTGAAGTGGGGCAGGCTAATCCACTGGGGCTGGCATACCTTACTGTGCTGTGTAGCATTTAGTGACTTTTTACAGATGGATGACATGGAGATATTTTGATGACACATAATCAAATATAAAAAAGAGAGATAAGGGTTGGGGTGAAAGAAAAAAATTGATAAAATTGCATTAACACAAGTATACAACTATTTTATCAGAAGTATTACATTTAAGTATATATACTAACAAATACACACTGTAACTACAGACTGTTACGTTGAAAGTAATCTTTGAAATGTAAATGTATATCCCATATGCATGTTCCAATTATACAGATTACAATTAACAGCAGTGGATTTATGCCACTTGTATAGAGTTTCATTTAATGTAAATATTATTAAAGAAATGCAGTACTGTATATATTTGCTACTCATGGTATTTGAACTCAGAACCTCTGACTGCAGTCTTATATTTGACTCCTAAAGTTGGTTTGTGCAACAGACTAATTAATGCATGCATACTTGCTGTTACAGTTAGAATATGCATGCTCAATTTGCTACAACTGTTAAAAAAAGCAAAATCTATCTTTAACTTTTAAAGCTACAATAATACTTCTCTTGTGCTCTTTACATACCACTTGCTTCCCTCAGTCTCTCCAGTTGAGCAGCATGAAGCTGTCTGTTGAACTCTGTCAGCATTAGCTGGGGAAAGAACAGAAAAGAACAGAAGAACATTATGCATACAGACTTGGCTTTCTAAGTATTACAAATTCTTTCTTATTATCATACTTACACAACTGTGGGATGTCTGCATTCTCAAATGCGTTCAACCAATGGTTGAGGGTATCCTTTTTGTGCCTATGTAGGTAATTAAAATGATGAATATGCTCTTCTTCAATGTGCAGGATGCCAGTAGCAGTGGAAAACAGCCTGAGCTAAACTACTTCATGCCACAGACTTGTTCTGGGAGCCAGAATAGTCCCCCTGCAGAAGCCTTTGGCTGTGGTGTTTTAGCAGGTGTCCAGTAAATATTGTGAACTTCTGGACACCCCACCTCTGTGTCCTACACTTGTCAACTTCCCCCACTAACTCCAGCTGTGTCTAACATCTGACCTAGAGCAATGGAAAATGATGCTTTTCTGTCAATTACAGTTATTGTGTTTACTGGTAGTGTGCAAGCCTGAGCAGCAATGCCAACTGTGTTTGTGCAATGTTGAGTGGAGACCAGCAGTGCCAAGCAGAGAGGACATAAATACTTGAAATAGGAAGGTTAATCTGACACGTGACCTTAGTTTGAGGGGTGTCTGCTGCTGTAGCTTGTAAATATATATTGAAAATTGGTAGGTAACTGTTAGGTGAGTAAAATTTGCAGATATGCACTGGGGGCATAAATGCCATGACCGGACACATTTGTTTTTGTCTTTATACACTGATAAAATAGATTTTTAAAGTGGAGGATTCAAACCAAGGTACAAGGGACAAAACGTTTTTTTCCACAGCTTTGATTTTCCATCTTTGCCGCAGAAGAAGTGCTGCTCAGACATACTCAGGAATTATTCATAAATACAGCTGACACTTTCAGGTGTTACACATGTATATGTGTGACCTGACAAGGTTCTTATATATACAGCCAGTTGTGTATATGTCTTATGGAATTGTGAAGGCCATGCAAGTCCAGATAGCAGAATTATATTTACAGAAATATAGTAGAGAGTTTACTTTCAGTCATACATCTGAAAACACAATAAGGGTGTATTATCCCTCATACATATAAGTCATATCAGCTCCACCACCTAAAGTGTTATAAGTGGGTGTGAATATAATGGGAAATGGAACAACAGTAAAAATGTCTAGAATATCCTGTATTAGAACCCAGGACCATGTATATGTCAGTCGTGCACTTACACCTATTGCCACAAGAATGACTAAATAACACTTGTCTATTTTGTCAGTTCATTTAAAAATTGTAGTAAAAAATGTAATATTTTTTTTACCTTTTTTTTGCAGGGGGCAGGGTGCACCCCCACACCCCCTGCTAAATAAATATACCAACTCCAAGACTACATTACAGTGAGGAAAACAATAAATTTCCCATTATGCATTGTACGGTAATCTCCATTTAAAGCATTTAAAGTTTCAAAGGTTCGATATTATGGTCTCAACCATTTGCAGTTCAAAGTTTTGAAACTTTGAGCTTGTGAAAGGAATCCTTGCATGGTGCTCAGCAAAATTAATTGAATGCATCCATTTTCAGTTGTTGGCTGTCTGCACCCTGTCTGCAGGTGCTCCATGACTGCAGCTGAGTGACTAAAAGCAAAAATTGCATCAATGTATTCTTTTTGACCTTTGCACTTTTACAGATGTCCTGTCTGGAGGTATTCTGTCTGCTTCCTGTGTGGCCCCCCATGCACCATGCCAACAATTACAATAAATAAATAAATAGATAAAATAAAATAAAAGGGAAAGTAGTTGAAATGATGAAAAACAATCATCATCTTCATCATTATCATCATCATCTTCTTTTGGCTGTTCCCATTAGGGGTCGCTACAGTAGATGACCTGTTTCCATTTCTTCCTGTCCTCTGCATCTTGCTCTGTCACACCAACCACCTGCAGGTCCTCTCTCACCACATCTATAAACCTTATCTTAGGCCTTCCTCTTTTCCTGTTACCTGGTAGCTACATCCTTAGCAACTTTTTCCCAATATACTCAGCATCCCTCCTCAGCACATGTCCAAACCAACGTAATCGTGCCTCTCTGGCTTTGTCTCCAAACCTTCCAACCTGGGCTGACCCTCTAATATACTTATTCCTAATCCTGTCCACCCTCGTCACACCCAGTTCAAATCTTAACATCTTTAATTCTGCCACATCCAGCTCAAACTCCTGCCTTTTTGTCAATGCCACTGTCTCCAACCCATATAACATAGCTGGTCTCACTACCCTCTTGTAGACCTTACCTTTCACTCTTACAGGTACTCGTCTGTCACAAATCACTCCTGACACTCTTCTCCACCCACTCCATCCTGCGTGTACTCTCTTCTTCACCTCTCTTCCACACTCACCGTTACTCTGAACTATTGACCCCAAGTATTTAAACTCATCCACCTTTGCCACCTCTACTCCTTGCATCCTCACCATTCCTCTATCCTCCCTCTCATTCACACACATATAGTCTGTCTTAGTCCTGCTGACCTTCATTCCTCTTCTCTCTAGAGCATATCTCCATCTCTCCAGGGTCTCCTCCACCTGTTCCCTACTCTCACTACAGATCACAATGTCATCTGCAAACATCATAGTCCACGGGGACTCCTGTCTGATCTCGTCTGTCAACTTGTCCATCACCATTGCAAATAAGAAAGGGCTCAGAGCTGATCCTTGATGTAACCCCACCTCCACCTAAAACGCATTTGTCACTCCCACCGCTGACCTCACCGCTGTCACACTACCCTCGTACATATCCTGTACCACTCTTACATACTTTTCTGACACTCCTGACTTCCTCATACAATACCACAACTCCTCTCTAGGCACCCTGTCATATGCTTTCTCTAAGTCTACAAAAACACAATGCAACTCCTTCTGACATTCTCTGTACTTCTCCATCAACACTCTCAGAGCAAAGATCGCATCTGTAGTGCTCTTTCCCGGCATGAAACCATAATGCTGATCACTAATCATCATGTCCCTTCTTAATCTTGCTTCCACTACTCTTTTCCATAACTTCATGCTGTGACTGATCAGTTTAATCCCTCTGTAGTTTACCACAGCTCTGCACATTACCCTTATTCTTAAAAATCGGTACCAAAACACTTTTTCTCCATTCCTCAGGCATCCTCTCACTTTCCAAGATTTCATTAAACAATCTGGTTAAAAATTCCACTGCCATTTCACCTAAACACCTCCATGCTTCCACAGGTATGTCATCTGGGCCAACAGCCTTTCCATTCTTCATTCTCTTCATAGCTATCCTTACTTCCTCCTTGCTAATCCATTGTACTTCATGATTTACTATCCCTACATCATCCAACCTTCTCTCCCTCTCATTCTCTTCATTCATCAACCCCTCAAAGTACTCTTTCCATCTCCTCAACACACTCTCCTTGCTTGTGAGTATGTTTCCCTCATTATCCTTTATCACCTTTACCTGCTGCACATCTTTCCTAGCTCCGTCCCTCTGTCTAGCCAATCGGTACAGGTCCTTTTCTCCCTCCTTAGTGTCCAACCTTTCATACAACTCTTCATATGCCTTATCCTTAGCCTTCGCCACCTCTCTCTTTGCCATGCACCTCATCTCCTTATACTCCTGTTTACTTTCTTCATCTCTCTGACAATCCCACTTCTTCTTTGTCAACCTCTTTCTCTGTATACTCTCCTGTACTTCCTCTTTCCACCACCATGTCTCCTTGTTGTCCTTCCTCTGTCCAGATGTGATACCAAGCACCTTTCTAGCCATCTCCCTTACTAGCTCTGCTGTAGTTACCCAGCTATTTGGTAACTCTTCACTGCCACCCAGTGCCTGCCTTAACTCATCCCTGAACTCCACCTCACAATTACCCTTTTTCAATTTCCACCATTTAATCCTTGGTGCTGCCCTCACACTCCTCCTCCTCCTCTTCTTGATCACCAGCGTCATCCTACAAACCACCATCCTATGCTGCCTAACTACACTTTCTCTGGTCACCACTTTACAGTCTCCAATCTCCTTTAAACTGGCCCTCCTACATAACATATAATCCACCTGTGTGCATCTTCCTCCAATCTTGTATGTCACCCTATGCTCCTCCCTATGATATAAACACTTCAAAATACTTGTTAGTACAGATGCACATGAAATACTCCTACGTATATGTGGATTTGAACTCTCATTCCAATGAAGCTTCAGAACACAGTAAGGGTGCCTTATCCGTCATTGCCACACAAACAGCTTTCAGTAGGGAAATGAAATCATATTGCATGCAACCATCTGCAACATCATCCACAGTACTAAGAAACCACATGACAGTTATTTGTACATGTATACATTTTGGATGTAGTGCACTGATCACACAAGCATTTATGACTATTGCTTTCAAAACTGATGCTCTGTCTTACCTGTTTGTGTTTGTTGCTCATCCTTTATTGGACCAGTAATCTGAGACATGCAGTTTGTAAGGCATTCTATATCCTTGTCCTTAAATATGGAAGGATATTAAATGGCAATAATATACTGTTGTCAACACATGAACGGAAGGTTGTATGTTAAGGAACAGAAGCTGTGAATTATGTGCTGCTTAGTTACTTTTTCAACCCTGATAAAATGACTTATATACACTTTGTAAGTCTAACCTGACACACCCACCGGAGGTAGGGCAGTCTGCATTGTTGTTGTGTTTTCCTTCTCCCTACCAGTAATCATTCACAGTTGCAATCCATTAGCAACCAACACCGAGGGAGTACTTGCACTATGTTTACATCGGTTCCACAGAGGCAAAAGTTTGGGATTCAGCAATTTTAATGAGTTCAAACCTCATTTGCATCTTCACTGTGCTAACAGCCCTGAATCTACACCACAAAAAGGCAACTGTGCAGCTAGGTAACCTGAAGGTGAGAAGACTTGTTTATGTGGAGAACACAGAAGAGGCTATTACTTTGGGATATATCTGCACAGAAGACTACTGAACTTGAGAAGGTATGCTTGCATTTCTTAGCTATATACTTCTTCTTCTTTCAGCTTTTTCCTGGTTAGGGGTCACCACAGTGGATCACCTATCTGCTCATGATTAGCAGTGGATTTTACGGTGTTGAGTTGCCAGCCTGGCGCCCAACCTTCCACGAAAAACACACACACACACACACACACACACACACACACACACACACACACACTCACACCTAGGGCCAATTTCGAGTATCCGATCCACCTACAGAATGTCTTTGGGATGTGGGAGGAAACTAAAGCACCTGGAGGAAACCCATGTGACCACAGGGAGGACATGCAGACCCTGAACAGAAGGCACCTCAGCCGAGGATCGAACTGGAGAACCTCTTGCTGTGAGGCGGCAATGCTAACCACTGCACCACCATGGCCGCCCCTTTTCAGCTATATACTGCAGATGCTGAAATGTCATTTAAGTATAATCTGTTTTATATAACTATATTAATTAGCAAATGCTACTGTTATCTATATGCATTACTTAGAGGTGCACTGATGGCATGGGCATGTTTGACAGGGCATTTCACAGGTATACATGATTGGCAATGGCTGAAAATGGAATGTTCTGTATTAAATCTGTGCACATGTTTCAGGGACAGTTCATTTGATAACATTGTTAACATTTTACTGATGGTTTGTTAGCAAAATGTGTAATTTGCCTTTTTTTGGGGGGGGGGGCAAAGCTACATTTCCGTTTTGGACAAACAAGGATATTTTGCTACTGTTACTCTCCCTTGTTTTGCATCCAGCCTTGTTTTGTGTGTGAATATAATATGTTATAACCACACAATTGTTGTTCATATTTCAAATGTCTAGATTGTTTTATGCTTCTCCAGTGGGTAATACTAAAATGCTACCTTTTCTGTTTTATATGAGAACAGGTATTTTTTAGTTATGTGATACGCATGTGTATTATCCTTGTTTTGTTTTAGGGCACCTAGGACTATGGCACCCAGGCATCTCAATCCCAAAAAACAACTTTCAGTAACCCTGAGAATCAGGTCATTGTGGAAACTTTTAGGTGACATGGTATCTTTCTGCTTGGGAGGTTATGTGGAGATCTCAGGCAAAATGCAAATTTGGCAGCAGATAGCTGCAGATGTGAATGCAGTAGGTGACCACAGCAGGACATATGATTAGGTGCACCGTAGGGCCACTGACATGATCTTATCTGTATGAAGGAGAGCAGCTGCATTTGCCCATGATTGGATGGGTACTGGGGGTGCCTGCTACAGAGGCACTACTAACAGCAAATGAAGAGTTCCTGTCCACTGTCAGGGATCCAGACATCTTTCAGGAAAGTGCAGAACAGCATGTCCTTGACATTGGTGCTGCTGTTTCAGGGACAGCAAGTACGTCCCAGGTAGGCTTATGTATCTCCATTGTTAAATACTCTTCTATAGTAAAATATTTACATCAATACTGAAAGTACAGTTAATGGACATATAAAGGGCAAAACGTTTTACCCCCTGTGTTACTGTTAATTGTGATGATGATGTCCTTAGCTTTTGCTTAACTTCTTTCAGGACCATCCAGCACAGGGAGCAGACTATCTTCTGCACATGGTAAGTCAAACATTTTTATGTCAACACTGATGAGCAGTTCAAAGAAATATTTAGCGTGTGATGTTGGTTTCAGGACTGTTGTGTGTATTGCTGCACTTTCTGTAATAGTGGCACCACTGTTAATTTTTTAGCATATATTATGCTATAGTAGTGTAAGTATTAATTATTCCTGTAATTGTTGCTTATTATCACAGATAATCCTAACAGTGGAAGTGTGAGACTTCTATCACCTCATGTCAGAGTATTAGCAGACTCTGGTGATGATGGTGGCTAAACAGAGGCACAGTTGGGGGGTGCAGAGGTTGAATCAGAAACTGAGGTTGACATATAGCCGTCCCCTGTAATTCCATCAGATATAGCCAGTAGGCCTACACTTGCCCATTCTTGGGTGTCCTCAGATATTGGACAGGTGGAGAGTGAGACAATCAATCAGGGAACTGTGGTTAGTTCGGCTTCAGTGCCTGTTGACTCTGACCATAGCCAAAGTGTGGGTGAGGTGCTACATAGGAGTGTTGTTAGGGATGCTCAGAGAAGGCCTGCTGTCCATCCTCCATCTGATCCAAGTGTCTCGTCCTGTGCCACTCAATATATGTTTATGGCCATCATGGAGGCACAGGCATGTTCCCATAGGTCATCCAGAGAAAAGCTTAGGGTTGTATATGTGTCAAAGGCTGACATGTGTGACTGCCTCTACCGTGTTGCTGATTCAATGGATTGAAGGAATGACACATTCGATGGGTGGTGTCTGTGATGGAACATTTGCTGGGAGGGGGACAGCATCCTCGTGCGTGCAGTCTAACCAAATCATCTGCTGTTAGCCAATGCAGTCATACCTGATTATGCTCCCATAGTGGCAGTACTTGCACTGCTCTATCAGTGGTTGAGCTGTCCACACCCAGATATAGCAGGCCATGGACTAGTGGTACTGGGCATCCTCATGAGGAGAGCTCATCCTACTGACATCAGTCAAGTTCAGGTAGCAGCAGTGCATCTGACCATGGGTGTGGACATGCCATTGCAACTCCTGACAGAGCCAGTTCTCATGGTCGGGTATGACAACGATGAACTGCCACCTCTACCATGCATGGATCACACCTGTCTGACATAGCAAAACATAGAGTTAGCACAAAGCTTGACTTTGTCCATGCAGACACTCACACATCAATTTCACCTGGAGGACCCTGCAGACACACACACAATGGTTACATGGTTCAGCAGTGAAGCTTAAAACTTATTTTTGTCTCACTGGCCATTTGTTACTTTATCGGAATGTCTGCTTGCTTCTCTTTTTTACTCAGACACACTCACTGACCTTTTGTGTCAGCCTAGGTTTTCTTACCCCCACATAACACTCTGTTTAAGTGATGATAACTGTGCATTATCCCTGTTTTCTATATTTTAGATTCAGGGATACATAAGCTTTGTGTCTGATGCTCAGGATGCATAGCTGACTTAGAGCTTAGTATACTTGCATTTCTGCTGTTGAACTAGTAATTGTACTTTTGACTTGTATTGGTCATAGAAAGTTAGACAGTTGAGAGGATCATACTTTTTTTTTGCATCAGTATTGCTAATAAGCCTGTAAGGACTGTGAAGTTTGAAACTGAAATCTGTTACATTATTTTCTAACTCTTCTCTTTAATGATTTTCCAGTAGAAATGTATGGTGCTACACTGAGAGCATGCATTGACCATCAGTACTTTTGAGAGGTATTACTGTGTGAATCATTTATACCAGAGGCCTACTACTTAATAATGGACACATAAGTCACATAAGTCTCTGCTGTCACATGTTAAGGTTCATAGGTTCATAGGTAGGTACTAGGCTATTGGCCCTAGGGCCTATACAAGCCCAGCCAAAAAGGTACCCTGGCTTTTGCCACCCAAGAAAATTATTTTCCTATGCCACTGTCGAGCAGAGCCACAGAAGTGATCCCCAGGGTGAATTTCCTATTTCCCATCCAATCATCAAGATTTTTCTTGAAGAGTGCTAATGAGGAGCTTTGTTTGATATAGATAGGTAGTTTATTCCAGAGTATGGGAAGTCTCTGGGACAGGAATCTATCCCACCAGCATGTTCTATTTATTGTGGTGACAAGGTTAAGGTCCCTAGAGCATGTAGCTTGGAGGGATTGGGATTTCTTTAAGTGGAGCATGTCCAACAGCTCTGGGTTTGACATAGCTTTGTATGTTAGACAGAGATCACCTCTGAGTAGGCAATATGCAACAGAGTAAAGCTGGAGTTATTTGAGATGGTCTGCGTAGGGCATCTGTTTGAGGCTGGTAATCCTCTTGTGAGGTATTTCTGCAGCCTTTCCAGTTGTTGTAGATGTCTTGTGAGGTATATACCAAAAGGGGCATTGTACTCTATAATGGTTCTAATGAGTGATGAATAGAGGGGAACGATGACCTCTTTTTTTCTGGATGAAAAACCTTTTGTGATGAGGTGTGCCACTTAGAAGGATTTCCTGACTACTGTGGTGATGTATTTCTCTACAAATCACACACGTTTTACTTGTTTACAATACCAAGTAACAACATGCAAGGATATACCAGTCATTCATATTAGTACACAATGTACTCCAGGCTCTACCCTTACCTTACAAATCCAGCAGCTGCAACAGTTTTAACTCAGGGCTGACTCTGTCTGATGCTAGCAGTACACAGCCATTACATGGGTAGGTGAAGGTTGTGAGCGCTGCCTGGTATCAATGTTGCTATATGTATGCACATAGGAGGAAGGTTTTATCCCCTTAGGTGTGAGTGTGCTGTGCATTGCCTCTTAGCCAATGTGAGAGCATATTGAGCATGCTTACATCTGCCTACACCCACACCAGCTGCTGGTTCCCCCTCTGACTCCTCACTTGTGTGTGGCTGTGGAGAGCTTGCCATTGGTGGTGGGATGTGTGCCCCTTCCCCTTGATGATCCTGCTGAAGATGCTCTCTCTTAGGATGATGTTGTGTAGCATAGCACATACAGTGAAGATTTCAGTACATGTACATGGATTGTATGGTAGGGCTCCCCCAGATGTATGCAGGCATTGGAACCATGACTTCAGCAGCCCAAACACAAGCTCTATGATATTTCTGGTTTGAGTGTGTGCCTTATTATGGCATTCCTCAGCAAGTGTGTGTGCATTTCTGATGGGTGTCATCAGCCATGGTTCCAGTGCTTAATCTCCATCCCCCAGTAAATGTCCCTGTGGGATATCACCCCTAATAAACCTCGCGTACAGCTGGGAGTTGTGCCAGATATATGAGTCATGGTAACTGCCTGGGTTACCAGCACAGAAGTTCAAGATGATTGCCTTGGCATTACACATGACTTGAGAGTTAATAGAGTGGAAGCCTTCTCTATTTATGTAGAGCATTCCCTGTCCCTTAATTTCTATATGTGTACAATCTATGGTACCTAGTACTTCAGGGTAGTGTGCTACAGGGAAGACCTCCTGCATATTTCTGGCCCTGTTTTCTGGATTAAGAGGAAAATATATGTGGTCTCTGTAATGCTGTAGCATAACATTCAGGAATTGATGGAGGATCATGGATGCTGATGCCTGTGACATTGACAGCTTGTCCCCTGTTGGTCTCTGATAGGTACCTGTAGCTAAAATTCTAAGTGCTACACATACCTTTGTCTCCACTAAGATTGGTTCCCCTCAGTTTGCCCTGCCTCTGATTTGAGGACAACAGAGGTGGAAGACTTCCTGTAGTGTGTCTCCATCCACCTTGTAGCCCTCTGGCTCTCTACAATTTCTACCTCATGCAGATTGTTACAAGTTAATTTCTTCTCCTTCTTGGCTTTGGCCTATTAGCAGCAGCTGCAGCATAGGCTTCAGCCTGTTTACATACATATGAATCAAAGCAGCAGCAGCCCTTAACATTGTTTCTGTGTAGACTGCTTTCTGTGGCTGTGTTCCAACAGGTTTTGGAATTCACAGGGAAAACCAGCATTGAGTCTACATGGTTGCTTTATAGTGCATTGAATAGGTCCTCCATCTTGGATTGGTTGTTTGCCATACAATTCAGCTGTTTATGCTGTAATTAGGATGCCATGGCATTTACCTTGTTTGCGTGGCACGGCACAGCTCTATACACAGAGTAGAGCTGCTTATTGTATCCAAAACAGTGTAGTGTGATTTGCACATGATGTAAACAGACTGTGTAGGCTATATTGAATCTGGCCTTATAAGTATTTAGTGAGGCCTGCAAAATAGATCGACTACTTATCATGAAAAGAGGGATTAAATCAATGTTATTGAGTCTGTTGTTATGTTATGTTTAGACAGATCTGAATGCATAAAAGAGCTGGAAAAGTAGCACTGTTTTCAAAAACATATAAATGCAACTTGACACTCCCTCCCTTTATCTCTTACATATTGACATGTTGATTACCAATACTTCATGGTGTAGGCATATATCTCTGACACTAGTAAGTGTGTATATTCTACCTAAGACACCATTTAGTTTGTTAGAAGACAGCTTAACAGGGGTAGTGGAAACACATTCATTTTGAACCAATTATTCTCAGTGACTGCACCCAAAACTGACCTACTTAGATCATTCTGCATCATAAGGACTGATGATTTTACATGCATTAAGCCAAATGCTTAGTTTGTTGTACTTATCTGCATGCCATTTAGTCCCTTTGTAGAGTAAGAGTTATGTGCAAATTCTTGACATTAAATCATTTCACCTTGTTGAACACCATTTTATGGTTGTGTATTATATCAGATAGTGCAGTCAGTGGACTTAAGACTAACAGTGGTGTGTATTATTTCTCTTCTTCTGTTTGTGATTTTCATGGACAGGATATCTAGACACATCTAAGTTTGGAAAGTATACAGTTTGTGGACATGAGGTTTGTATCTCTGCTGTTTGCAAAAAAGATAATCCTCTTGGCCTCAAGTGACTATAATATTGGGAATGTGCTGGACTGTTTTACTGCTTAGTAGAAGAGGAAGGGATAATAATTAATACCTCCAAATCAAAGGTCATGGTCCTTTCCTAGAATAAAGTGGATTACACTCTACAACTGAGATGGCAGTAGCTTCTTGAAGTTGATGTATTTAAGCATTTTGGAAGCTTGTTTGTGAATGGCAACAGAAGAGACTGGGACACTGAACAGTAGATATATGCAGTCATGCAGGCATTTGAAAGGACTGTAGAGGACAGACTGTCAGTCTCTGTTCCTATTTTTATCTGTAGTCACAAGTTTTATTAATTTATTTAATTATGTACTATTTGTCCACCAGGTAGGTTGGTTTGTAGGTTATTAGTTTTACTGTATAGTCTATGCATGAGCTCCACCAGGCCGGCTTGCCCTTGGGCTTCTCATTTTGTTTAGTCTGGATGTGACACCACCACATTATACTACTGACACAAGCCAAATTGCTTACTTATGTTGAAAATCTCTCCCATAGCCCCTAGGCTAGACCTCAGCAACTCAATTACACCTCACCCACCAGGCTTACTACTGTTTCTACAACAAGCATGGGTCACTAAAGCAGTATGCTGAAGCCCTTAAGGCAGCCAGAGCATACTGATACACTTGATGACACCCTTGTCATAAACGGCATGAT
Organism: Protopterus annectens; assembly: GCF_019279795.1. Taxonomy (NCBI): domain Eukaryota; kingdom Metazoa; phylum Chordata; order Ceratodontiformes; family Protopteridae; genus Protopterus; species Protopterus annectens. The sequence continues at coordinate 227,411,374 of NC_056751.1, read as the reverse complement.
AGTTAGATGCAATGATACTCCACTTACAGAAGTGAGCAAAAATAGAGTAACAGTCAGCTGTTTGACAGGTGTCAGGATTTGTTATGTCATCATGGCACTTAGATTCATTTACCCCAAATATGCATACAACTGGTATTTGAACATGTGAGAGATGATGATTTTGATAAGCCACCCAAGGTGTCCTCATGTGTATTGGAGACTGGAAAATAGTTATCCTTGAGTAGTATCCAACAATCACCACAAATTATTCCACAATGTAAGAGGATAATAAGTGAATTCAACAACAGGTTCAGTATGTGGTATCATTCCAAGGGTGTCCGGTGTGTGTCAGAACAGTGGGAGATGGTGGACACTTCTGCCAGTTTTTCTAGGTATGGTTTGCATCTTTATACACCCCTACAGTCTCGTTTTCAGTCAGAGTCAGTCTCCTATACTTACCAACCTAACAAATGCTAATTAAACCAATTTCAATGTGGTCCTGTTCAATGCCAGAATAAAAAGTTGCCAACATTACAAGCTCTCATGATTTTTGAAAACATCCACATTTGTACAGTTACTAAAACGTGGTTTCATTCAAGTGAAAACACTCCCTGTCTATCTGGTTTAAATGTCTATCAGTCATTCAGACCCCCCCCCCTCCCGAGGTTTGCTGTATTCTCAGATGGGGTATGTTTCCTGCAACCCCATCATCTTGTGATTAATTAAACAAGATAATCATTTTGAATTCTTACGTAGATATTTATAAGCAAGTTTGCTTTGCACATCATTGCTAACTGCAGAACCCCCATGGCTCTCATGGCCCATAAAACCCACCTTACCAAACTATAGTCCCAAACAACTGAAACTAACAGAATGTGCATGATTTTAATAACTCATCAATAAATTAGAAAGTATACCCTCATACCTCTTTGCTGCTCAGAATTCTTCAGAATATCCCTGATTTTGCCTCATATGTTTGCCTTGTCCATAACAAGTGTGATTTTTTGCCAACTCACTTAGGATTACAGTGAGTTAGTAATGCCAGATATTTCAGTTTCATACTTCTTATTCTCATAAAATGTCTGTTAATGTTGTTTGTTCACTTTTTAAGTGAGTTAGAGTAATCTTTAAAAAATGCAACTGATTTTATCCTTTGCCCTGCAATTAGTTTTGGTTTTGTACTGAATTCATGAGTGAAGAAGTTGAGAGTTATGCATACTTTCTAGTCAACTCAAGCTGGCAGATAGTACTCTTATACTAGAGGCACAAATCTACTTTATTTTGTTCTCAATAATATAGCTCCAATATGACCCATAACTACTGTTAGCCCACCATTCGCTAAGTCAGACCACACTACAATAATATTATCCTTAAGGACTCATCTCCAGGTGTGCTCAAATCCTACTGTCTTCATGTACTTCTCCAAGGATAATTTCCTAAAATTAGCCAATGACGTAATGAGTTTTTATGTGCTTTCCATTCCAGGAGAACCCCATGCCTACAAGTCCCACTTATACCACTAATTTCTACTCTTACCTAAATCCCTGTGAAGAAGCATCTGATGCCATCTACCACAAATAAAATTTCAAGTTTAAAAATAAGCCCCTGATGTGGACCCCCCGAATCAATAAAGTATAAGAAGAGAAAAATCTGTTGGTACTGAATATAAACTTAAATTCTTCTATAAGAAAATTTACCATAAAAAGGTACGTATGGAGCTGAGGTGAAGGATCAAAACATTGCTGTCACATCCAAGACAACCACAAAGCATTATTTAAATATGACAGAACCCTTAGAAACTGCACTGAAGTTATTTCCAATGGTTTCGTCAACTCTGATTCTGAGAAAATCATAACTATACTATTTGTCAAGTTTAACTCAAATCTCTATCCACTTCCTCACCCATTTTTTCTCTCATATCATCCACTCAGCACTATCCCCTATGATTACCTCCAAACAAGTCATAGAAACCCTTTCCAAAACTAAGAATATTAGCTCTGTGGGTCTAGACAGCAATACCTGGTTGTTTCATTTTTAGTATGAAACACTGTGTCATGAAGCCCCTTGCAAACTTGTTTAGTTTTGCATCTGAACAAGTTATGTACTGGAAGCCTGAAGAACTGTTGTTATTGTACCCCTCCAAAACAGCAGCCCTGCAACTAAGCCTGAGAACAACAGACCAATTTAGCCTTAACTGGTACCATAATGGAATATATAATCATGGAACTCATGAATAAGGCTACTGGTAGCTTTTGAGTCCTTAACCCAAACTGATATCACTTTGCAAAACTTAGTTCCTGATTACTTTGAGGAGGTCACAGAGGCAGGTCTGTGCATACAACCTGTCTGAATATCGCCAAGGCCTTCAATACTATTCAGAGGTCACAGAAGCAGATCTGTGTGCACTGCTTGTCTGGATATAGCCAAGACCATCTGTAGTACTCAGAGGTCATAGAGGCAAGTCTTTGTGCACTGCCTATCTGGATCTGGCCAAGACCTTCAGTACTGTTCAGAGGGCATAGAGGCAAGTCTGTGTGCACTGCCTATCTGGATCTGGCCGACTCTTTCAGTACTATTTAGAGGACATAGAGACAAGTCTGTGTGCACTACCTATCTGGATATAGTCAAGACCTTCAGTACTATTCAGAGGGCATAGAGGCAAGTTTGTGTGCACTGCCTATCTGGATCTGGGCAAGGCCTTCAGTCCTATTTGGAGGTCACAGAAGCAGGTCTGTGTGCACTGCCTGTCTGGATTTGGGCAAGGCTTTCAGTACTATTCCTCACACTGGCATTGTAGAAAAGCTATCATAGTTAAATATAAATGCATACATAACTTGCTAACCAGATATCTGATTTACAGACAGAAAGTAAGCATAATGAGAAGCCCAGGAGCATAGCAGCCTGATGCTCCATGTGCATAAATAAACAGTACAATAAAGGGGAAAATGTCTTACATTTACAGCAAAATTACAGACTTACAAACCAAGGTGAGCATCATAAAAGCTACCTAAGGTACTGAAAAAATACCATCAGGAAAACAAAGGCATCCCATGAAACTTAGGTAGGCATTGGAAGCTAAGAATAATTACAGGTACTTCTTTACTTATATCAAGAAGTTAAGAAATAACACTTAGTATTACTCTGAGCTTATTCAAAATGGCACTGCCTACTCAGATACAGTAAATATCACAAATATATTTGATAACAAATTCAGTGCAAAGTTTACCACTTTGACATTCATAAGGATCTCATCCCCTCCTATCATGACTAAAGAACACTTGCTAAACATATTTTCCAAACCAAAAATATATCTTCTATAATACCAGAAAACATACCAGGTCGCGTGCAGAACAGCACTAAACATGCATTAGTGGAGACGCTCTTATAACTGTTAAACCTGAACTCTGCCAAAGGCTCTTTCTGGAGGTAAGGTGCACAATAGGTGTGTTGCCACTTCACAAGGGTGGCCTCACCATGGACCACATAATTTACATTCCCATCAGCCTGTTTATCTGCAAGGTCATGGAGTGGGCTAAAGCTAACCTGGTAAGCTATGATATTAAAAAAATCTTACAACACTTGACCCCCAACAGTCTAGATTTGTTAAGGTTAGATCCTGTGTAATGGATCTGGTAAACTTCTTTAAGAGGGCAGCACAAGCTGTGGACAGTGGTTATGTTGTTAATACAGCATATCTTGAATGCACCAAATTATTTTTTTACCAGGCCACACAATAACATTATTAACCAAATAAATATACTCCAAATGAATTCCTGTGTTGTTAGGTAGATTGCAAATTGGCTGAGGGACAGCACCCACAAGGTGAGGAAGGCACACATGCCTTAGAAAACTAGAAGGGATTTCTGTTAGGACCTCTGCTATTCAGCATATACTTTTCTGATCTCCAAACCAAAAATGGGGATCCTTGGTTAACCAAGTTTGCAGATGATTACAATCTGGGTGTGTCGCTCAAATCCCCTTCTGACATGCAAAAGCTACAACTTGAATTTACACATTAGGATAGTCTGAGCTCAGAAAACAGACTAAAACTAAATGCTAAAACTTGCAATACTGTTGCATTTGGTAATTGATTCCTCCATCCAAGTTATATATAGACAGCACCCTGCTCCAAATGAAGATGTGAAAAAATACTTTGAACATAATTACTCATTTTCCTTATATTTGATCATCATATTTCAACAGAGGTTAGATAATCATTCTGTCTATCACAGCTGATCACAAAAGTCATCTTCTCCAGATCCAAGGAATTCCTTACCCCTCTATACCCCATTCTGATCAAGACCATCTCTGAATACAATGCCCCTTTGGGATGTATCTTACTAGACATATAAAGCAGTTGTAAGAGACTCCAAAGGTTCCTAGAAAAAAGATTAAGGGCCTAAAAGACCCAAGTTAATAAGAAAGGCAGAAGGCTTTGTACATGTATTCAATGTCCTATAGACTTGATAGGGGTGATCCATGTCTTGACTTCCAGAACCTTAGGGATCCAGTCATCCATTACCCTTGCATCTCCACAAAATCAAATAGTCTAGCTAACACTAAGACCAGAGATCTGAACTTGCTTCAGCAAATAAGCAGATCAAGGTGGACAGACAGAACCATCTCACTAGACTACCACTGGTCTTGTAAAGACTTCTACTCTAGATCAATTATTATGGAATACTATCTTCCTTTAAAAAGGACTTAGGAAACTTTATGGGTTTTCACAAATCCTGCCCCCCTTCCCCCCAGCATGGCTGGGCTATTGCACCTTGATAAAAGGGATAAAGTCTAGGGACAGCTATTGCTAAGATGTAAATGGTGATACAGCTCAGCTGCCTTATGTTTTCTATGATTTCTATGACTTCATGGGTGACTGGTAGTAGCAGCACAGGTTCCTCTAAAAGACTCATCACCAGTGGAATCCCCCAGGGTTCCATCCTGGGACCACTATACTTTGGCATCTACTTTGCTAGTGTCAAAGCTGATAGCAAGGGCCTCTGGTTGGCTAAATTTAATGATAACTACAAATTGTGAGCTGTCATTAGCTCATCTGATGATGCCCATAATCTCCCCAATGGTCTATTACTTGTTAGTTCATGGTGCCAAGACCATAGACTAAAGTTAAATGCAAAGAAATGTAGTATGATACACTTAAGAAACAGGACCAGTCCTGCATTTACCACATAAATTACAGCCACCTCAAAATAGATACTGTCATTAGAGACCAGGTAACAATCATGCACAATGAATTTTCTCTTGACCACCATGTGTTGACTGTCATTAGGAATCGTTTTGCGTAGCTCAGCTAATTACTAAAGGCATATACTCCAGGTTAAACAGTCCTTACCCTTACGCTTCTTGGTAATCAGACCTATACTTGAAGATTATGCTCTGCATTACAAGTATCTATCCAGACATATCAACCAACTAGAAAACAAAATGAATGTTTCTTAACAAAGAAAATCTCAAGTATGAATTCCCTAAGCTATATGGGATGATTCAAATTCCCATTTCTCTACTCTCTCTTATAGTCGTCTGTATAGTGAACTCTGCCTGGCCTATAAGTCAGCAAACATCGCTGTCCTGCTTCATCTTTTGTACATTGGTATAACTGGTAGCACCACAGATGTCCACTTTAGGGACCTAAGTCTACATTATAACATTAACAGAACCTGTTAGCATCATCAAGATCTCTTCCAGAGAATCCCCTACCTCTGGAATAAGCTTCATTTCCATATCAAACAAAGCAGCTTCATAATTCTTTTCAAAAAATAACATTGAAGAGTGGATGGGGATATGTAAATTAACTTCTCTTCTCACCTCCCTGCGGAGTATATAGGGGATCAAGAAGTGGGAATTGCAGTTGTTAGGCTACAAATTGTCCACTGGTCTAACTGCGTACTCTCTACCTGTGAAGCAATGAACTTGTGTTTTACTTGCAATGGTTTGTAACCTGAATTGTACAATTTAATAGTTCATTAAACAGCCAACGTATGTTTTAGACACACACACACACACACACACACACACACACACACACACACACACACACACACATACACACACGGTTTCTTTATGTACTCTTAACTCGTACTCTTAACTCATCCTACGAGTAATGCTTCATCAGTTTTTGAACATTGTGAAGTGTAATTCATAAAAGGGTTAAAGCACAAAAAATACCTTTTTTAGTAGGTGCAAGCCCCTCTTGCACCTCAAGTATGAGGACTAGCCCCACACTTCCTAACATATATTTACTAATTCTGTGGTCACACTACAATGGGTAAATTGAAAAAAAAAAAAAAGAAACTAGTGGAGTGCAGCAGCAGCTTGCATAATACAAGTACATGTGATTTTGTTAAACCGTTATACAAATAAGTTGACCAAAACTGCTCACAGGAGAATGTCCCAGTGAAGTGTAGGACAGCCTATATATATATATATATATATATATATATATATATATATATATATATATATATATAAGTGTGTGTGTGTGTGTGTGTGTGGATGCTTCAACTTGTTTAGTCTAAACTGAAAATATCTAAAAGTTTGATCTAACACTTACTTAGTCTAAGACACACACGGTCTAAAATGTACAGTAGGTTATAGAGAATTAATACTGGAGTGGTTTATGGTGTTAGGCTGGCGGGAATTACAAGGCAAATTAGTATGGTGTGTCTTTGTACCTTGGAAATACCTACCCACAATTATATACATCAGCAGCAATTCACTGTGTGGTATTTTCGCATTCTTCATTGTTGTGTAATCGTAGAGTAAGTGTATTTAATTAAGGGGGTCTGGGGAGCTTCTTTCCCATATGAGGGGGTTCAAGGTTGGTTTGCATTCAGCAGAAAAGAAGTATTGGAAGAGTATTTACTGTATATGAAGCTTTAGATGTAATGTGATTCATCTTAATGTGTTTTAGATTAAATCTGTTTAAATTAAATTTTTAAATGTTTTGTGATTATATAAAGTTTCTTAGATGTGACAAAATACACCCATATATATATGTCAAGCTGTCTGTTTCTCTGTCTCTCTATCTATATATTTGCCTTAATAATGTGCAAATCGTGTAATGTGATCTTTTACTTACATCACAATTTTTATACTTGTTTGAAATCCATTTTAATATATGAAATTCTTCAGTACTTAAACTCATCATTAACTACTGAATAATCCACTCACCTGTATGGTTTCTTCTGGGGCATTCTGTATCTGTAATATATACTAGGACTAGATATGATGGAGATCTAATTTCACTTTTGGGACAGTTCTTTTTGTACTACATTATTTGGAGAAACAGCTTCAGGACACTAAATATCACCATCAGTACAGTATATAGTTTCCTACAAGTTGAATGGTTTGACACCTCCGGATGCTTATCTTCCTAGTACTACAAATTCTACATATCTGTTTTGTACAAATGTCTGTGTTTCCTTTTATACAGGTTTCACTCTTCCCCATGAACAACACAAAATGTTGGTTTGGCTGCTTCATCAACAAGTTTAGCTTTAGGATAAATATAAGGGACAATGCCTTTGTTTTGCATGGAGGTCATTCTCAGTCTCTCTCCAAACTGTAGCTCAGGCAACCTTCTGCAGTTCTTATCATAACAGTATTGCTGTCTCTGCTATTTCTCTCTAGCACCTTCTTTAATTTGCATTGATATCAGTAGATTGCTGAAGTAGGTAGTTTGTTTGTTAACCTTCTGCTCATTAAAGGTGAGCTGATCTGATTTCCTACAATGGAGTATTCCTATATTCGTGAACTGTGAGATGACAGCCTTTGCAGCTTTTGCTACAGCTTTTCCTTATGAGATCATTCACAGTTTGGATATTTGTCTACTTACTTCCCATTAGACTGCAGTTTGCATGGTGTTGGTGTTGTATGCCTGAATTTCTACAGGTGCAAATTTGAATTCTTGAGTTTTGTACTGTGGACTTTTGTCAAACATGATGACATTTGACTGCTGACTTTAATGGAGCTATCACACTTTTATTCTGGTTATATCTGACTGTTTAGTTTAGGAATTTAGACTAATAATCCACACATAGATGATATTTGGCTTCTTTGATGTAGAATATGCCAGTTCTTACTTGACTATACAGAAACCCTGGTACTGGGTATGCCTGCCTTCCTTTGGATTGATATTACAGTTGCTGCTTTCTATTTGAGTTAATATTCCTGACTAATATAGAAGTATCCAAGCACAAAACAGATAGTGGTCAGCAAAACAGGATCCTTGGAAAAAGTATATAAATACAATTCTCACAAAAACATCCACAGGATCTCTCAATGGCTGAGAAAGTAACACTCAATATCTATAGAGGTAAAAACTGGAACAAATTTATTGGTAAGCACTTTCGTGATGTAGACACATCACTTCATCAGACCTATAACTGACACGACGCAACTATGCTTATATTACTAAGTTAATTCAAAACAACCAATCCTAGTGCACGCCAGCAATTTCCCTCTCATTTTCTTAAAAGGTACACTTAATAACTAAGGCATCTCCCTAATACTAGCATACATATGTAGCAACAGAAGTTCTTACAGCCTGTACATTCTCAGAGATTAACAGTAAGAATATAAAAATCAGCATTATGAGAATACATTTATGCACAATACATAAAAAACATGCATGAAAAAACACATGTATAAAACATATGTATAAAAACTTTATATATATATATATATATATATATATATATATATATATAAAAGAAAAAGAAAAAGAAAAACATGTGTATAGAAAATGTATAATAGAACATACTTCCTTTAAATACATTATATATATAAAACTTAACACTTTCTTGCTAGGGTCCTAGATTTTAATAGGGGTTTAAGGGGTACCCTATCATTCAAACCCCTCCCTTTGTCTGCTCTCAACCTCACTATCCATCTACTCTCTGTAGTTTCTTTTAAATTTACAATGTCCCCTCCTCGCTCATTTTCAATTGCCATAAATCTGAAAGTGTGTGTAATATCAGTTTTATTTACATGTTTCACTAATGCATTAGTGCTATCTGAATTTCTGATTTTTAACAAATGCTCCCTGATCCTATACCTAAATGTCCTGTTGGTTTTACCAACATAAAAGGAAGAACATAAGTTACATATAGCCAGATAAACAATATTTGTGCTGTTACAGCCTGCTATAACATTGAACTCAAACTCAATTTTAAGGTCAGGGTGTACAAACGTATTGCTTGTGTCAATGCATTTACATTGATTGTAATTATGACAGGGAACAGTACCTTTCTTACCATCCTGTATTCCTATCTCCCTTCTATTCCTTGGATAACATAAAAATTGTTTGAGTGACTTTGTTTCTGTAGGAAAAGTATGGCCTGTCACCTACAATTGGTCCTATATCAGGATCTTGAGTTAGAATAGGCCAATATTTCCTAATGGTATCTGTCACTTCCTTCCACATCACGCGAGAATTCATAAGGTACTTGTAGGTGTCTGTATGTCCTTCTCCTATGCTTAATGTTACTTCCAACCTTTGTTCCTTCATCTGAGTAGTAAGGTTTCCCAACATTACATCTTAATCCTGCTGTATCAGATATTATCCTTTGGTTTATAGGGTCTGTGTATCCCCTCTCCAAAAACCTCTGTTAGAATACATGTAACTCAGAGTCAAAAACTGCATGTTCAGTTGTAAGCCTAGATACCCGTAATGTTTGCCCCTTCATTACATTCATAAAAATATGTCAGGGGTGCATGCTACTCCTATGCAGGAGATGGTTCCTATGACACTCTTTCCTGTATATCCTGGTGGATAGTTTCCCATCTCCATCCCAATACACACAGATATCAAGGAAATTCATCTCACTGTCAGAGAAATTGACTTCAATCTCTAAAAAATTGTTGTAGCATTAATAAAATCACAAAAACCCTTTAGCTCAGTTGTGCTGCCCATCCACAGCAGGAACAGGTCATCCACAAAACGTTTGTAAAAAAGACGTAACTTGCAAGAATTCTTTGGTTATGCTGGACGGAGCATACTATGATTCATTGTTCCGATGTCTTCCTAATATATCATTGGAAGGAACTGAACCATTACAAGAACTAAGAGACATGGAGCCACAAACAGTTTTTCCAACAAGAGAAGGGTTATATGAGGACCTCATATGGAATATCTCCTCAAGAACTTTAAATGAAACACAATGCAATTTACTGAATAGAGGACTTTCATTTATACCCTCAAGAAAAAACTGAGGTAATAGAAACTATTTTCAACTTAAAAATGTTTAATAGGAATGTCCTGCTAAAATTAATGTTCAGCAATGATACAGACTGTATTGATTTAAAGTATAAGAAACCTAGTATATTTATGCCACCTAGTAACATGACTATAGATGTTTTCTCACAGTTATGTGAGACGGAACTGTTTAATAAATTGAGTGGCAGTAGAAAAAGTAACTTCTTCAATATGAGCAAGCAGGAAAATGAGGCTTTGAGAATGTTACAAATGGATATGGACATTACCATAAAGTCTGGGGATAAAGGAGGTCAGATAGTAATTATGGATAGTGATTACTATAATAAGACCATGTTTGAGATGTTAAATGATAGTAAAGTATATAAATTGATTAGTCCGTTTGAACTTAGAAAATTGATAACAAATGTTGAGCATATTTTGCATGACATGTTATTAGATCACACGATAGATTCTGACTTGCATAACTATTTTAAAATTGTGAAACATTTAACACCAGTCATAAATGGACTACCTAAAGTCCATAAGACTCCAGTTACACCTCCCTTGAGGCCCATTGTTTCTAGCAAGAATTGGGTAACTGAGCCATATCTATTTATGTAGAGAGTAAGTTGAGGCCAGTAGTTGATAAGAATAGGAATATACTTAAAGATTCCAAACAATTTTTACAAGACTTGTTTGATTTTAATATGAATGAGCACTTAGACAGAGATACAGTGTTGTTAGTTACATTAGATGTATGCTCCTTATTTACTTGCATCCCGACTGAACATGGGGTAGACATGTTACATCAATATTTGAACATCGACAAGACCTATGATGGCAGGCAGATTGATTTAATATGCCAACTGATGATGCTCATATTAGAAAATAATGCCATGATGTTTTAACATAAGATATATCTGCAGAAAGAGGGTGTAGCTATGGGCACTTCGAGTGCCAACAGCTATGCCAATTTAGTGATGGCCAGTTGGGAGAATCAGCATCTGCTGTCATTGAACAGATGGGGACAGGTAATTTTCTACAAACGTTTTGTGGATTATCTGCTCCTACTGTGGAAGGGCAACACAACTGAGCTAAAGGGTTTTTGTGATTTTATTAATGCTACCACAAACTTTTTAGAGTTTGAAGTCAATTTCTCTGACAGTAAGATGAATTTCCTTGATATCTGTGTGTATTGGGATGGAGATGGGAAACTATCCACCAGGATATACAGGAAAGAGTGTCATAGGAACCATCTCCTGCATAGGAGTAGCATGCACCCCTGACATATTTTTATGAATGTAATGAAGGGGCAAACATTATGGGTATCTAGGCTTACAACTGAACATGCAGTTTTTGACTCTGAGTTACATGTATTCTAACAGAGGTTTTTGGAGAGGGGATACACAGACCCTATAAACCAAA